>NC_091938.1:9615000-9842500 GCF_041260155.1 Ptychodera flava
CATTTTTTTGTGAAAACAGTCTTTCCTCATTAAGACACCGTCTATACATTTAGATGTATAAAATGCACTATTATTGTTATTATACATTTTAATTCTAGTTCAGACGATACATTCACTTGTCAACAATAACTATGCCGTTTGTTCATGTATGCAGGCTTGCTGTCTTGACAAGCTGAATATACTGTGTATCTCTATATGCTTTGGTAGTAGTACAGGAAACTGTAGTGATATTAAAAAGAGTGAGTTAAAAAATGTCAAAAGCTAAAGCTATTGCCCCTTTGATTCACATATAAACCATTGCCAAGCACAATAACTGCCACACATTTACATCATAATAAGTAATCTAAAAATGGTTATGAAAAGAAATGACATTAGTACAGTTTTAATTTAACTTGCAAATATAAGTGCAGTCTTTATTCATACTTACCTGGTCCAGACAATCTGTTGAAAATTTTTGCCCCTTTTTTTATTGTTACAAAAAAGCCATACAACAAAGAAAAAAACATGATATTAAACATGTTTCAAGGTCCATGTAGTTAGTTTAGCAAATCTGGTGGTTGAATCTTGATACATCAGGTAAGCTGTCAATATTGCGAAAAAACGTTAAACTTTCAGCATAGACATCCGTTAATTCTGGACTCGTCCAGTTGTTGTATGATGGAATATGTGAAAGGATAGAGACAAACAATCTGGGGTTTCACTCATTGTGAGTTTCATTTTCACCCTTTGAATGCCAAAGTCAATTTTTGTCCCCTCTATAAAATATACCGCATTCAATCTTTTTCAGATTTTTGCTAAAATTTTGTTAAAAAACTGTAGCCAATGAAATATGTCCGTTTGGTCCAAAAGCATCTAAAAAATTGTAGAAAAATTCATAAAAACTGGGATAATGTTAAAAAAAATTTTTGGTGGGAAAAAATTACAGCACTCAAAGGGTTAATGTGGGTGTGTGGGTGATGGTAATTTACATAGTGTGTGCAACTTTTTATCACACACAAACTAGGAGCTCTGAGGGACAGTTCTATCTATTGTAGATGCATATTACATCAAAAACACTTCTTTTGGAGACAGACATCATACCATATTGACGACATACAGCACTGCATACATGTAAAATTAGACTGTCTTTAGTTTGCCCAAGGGCACATCTCTTGCAAATATGTGATATTGTTGATTCTTGAAATTAAGTTCAGAAAGAAGAGCTCGTAATAATTAGTTGGAAGTACACGTGAACATGAGTCTGTGATGTACATGTATGCAGACAATCTTTTATCAGAAATTTACACGTGTCATTTTTATGTGTTTTAAACTGACTGTGCATCCATCATCAATTATATCATACCAGTATGTTGATGGTGCAAATACAGCGATCTGATTGGTCGAGACGCGAAAAGAACCTCGGTATATTCGCGATATACCGTGGCATACATGTGAGCTCTCCACTTGAGCAAAAATCCATTTTTTTTGTTCCACGCCAGAACTTCAATAAAATGTAATGATATAATAACAATAAATCACACGCAGCAATGGTATACCACTCGATTTTGACCAGTTCACTTCATATATGCACTCGCTATCATTTGACCGTGCATGTATGTCGTGAACTGGACAAAATCTCATTAACATCGCTTGGTATGCTTTATTACTTAAATAAGATGTATCTATTTAGTTATACAGTGTGATTATTTTACTTCCTACCTAAGTTTTGTGCATTTTTGATGTGATAAAAAAATTAAAGCTTTCAAAACAAAATCTTGATACTTGAAAAAGGTATGCTTTGTTTTTACGAAAAAGATGATTTATTTTTCTGTACAGTGTGTACACATACTTTATGCAAACTGTGACGTAGTCTAGTTTCTGAAAGATGGCGCAATTGCAAAAAGCAAAATTTTTAGGTACAGTATGTGTTTCTGATATGTATGAAAGGTTTTAAAGGCAATGGGTGTTTCTTTGTATTCTCTCGAAGAGGTCCCTACAGAGCAGTAGATTGAGTCTCCTGAAATATAATGTACAATATCTCAGAAAGTAATTTGTGCGATGACTTGACTTCTTGAGTAGGGAACGTACCGTTAGATATGATCTAGCTGATCTTGTGGTGCATCAGAAAGATTACTTCATGGCCACTCAGAATGGCATGGAACATATTACAAACATCTATGATATTTGATTTGCTGCGTGAGGTTGTCCTGCTATCATATAATTACTGGGTAGATGATGGCAATTCTCCAAGAATCATCATATATCTGTTGAATGCATGTAGGTCACTGAGTTACAGGTAAAATACTATGCATTTATTGAAAGCATCTAGTGTTTGTAAAGCAGCCTCTGACACAAAAGTGTTTTCCATAAATTTGCACATTTCCACAGTAAATAACAATTGCGAACCATACATTTGCATAAATAAACATGTAATATTTTTATCGTTTTTGCTTGTCTTTTGTTGTAAATTGCATATTTTCATGTCTTTGGTTTGTATGTTGCGGCAACAGTTTTAAGATTTAGTTTATTTTAGTGTACATAGCTATATTTGAATGCATATCTCAGTTTTCTTCACTGGTTCACAATACAAACATGTGAGAACGGCTGTATTTCAAAATGTGTCTGTCAAGTTGAATCAGATTTCACAGCATCCTCTGGGCTTAATACTGGTATTCAGACATGCAAAGCTCTGATTAAAACTGTGCCATTTTCTTGGAATAACTGTCCAGTCCAAGCTGACAGTTCTCCTTTAATCCATACCTTGGTGCACGGAAGCTGCTGAGTCATATTGTGTCTATTTAAACCTTTCAGGCCTAAACGCCTATATATAAATACATATGTTATTACTTAAAATAGAATAGACAGTTGCTGTGTACAGTGAAACATAGCACTTTTGTTCTGTGATACTGTATTGAGCAATGAACTCCCCTCTATATATACATGTCATATATTTTATATATTTTTGTATTGTATATAGTTTTTTCCATTTATTGTTTCTTTTTTGTAGTCGTATATATATATATATATATATATATATATATATATATATATATATATATATATATATATATATAATAGACGTAAAGAGAAACAGAGAGTCAAAGAGAAAGAAAGAAAATTTGAAGATGTACATGTATATGTCACAAAGCCTAGGCATATTGGTAGATAAATTGAGCCAGGTATTTGAGTGGCACTGTAACATTTTAGTCAATAAGTCATGACGGGAAACACAGCCTAGGGAAAAATCAGGAAGCAAATGAGTAGAGTATTGATGTACAGCTGAATGCTGTTTAAAAGGAATCCAATGTTCACTATATCATAGTTAATGAGCCCAACACACAAGAATTATGCCCTGTGACAACACTGTTGCCAATGGAAATCTGTGACACATGTCTAGTGTGTGTTTACCACCTACACATGTGTTTTATTGGGGATAATGACAGATCTATCATGTGGACAGACAGGAAGGACAATTTGCCACTGAATGATAGTGACGGTTACTCTTCAAATCTGCAGTACATTCGTGCATTGATATTCTGCATGTTCTGTGTAGCATCTGAAGGTAAACTGCCTTAAGCATACACATAGCTAGAGGGTGTCCTATTGATTTTTTACTGCCAAAGCTTTTATTCAATCGCTTGCTGCTGTGGCCTCCACAACTATACATGCAGTGCTCTATGGATATTTTATGAGTTTGCAGAACTCTGCCCTGCAGTGTTGCAGGGATTAATTATACCGCAATCAGAAAAGATATGCATTTTTCATAATGCAGGGTCATGTTAGATAATAAGTTTTTCAAATGAACCAAGAGCATATGGCACAAACAGGAAAAACAGTCTCACTGGATTTAAGGCCAGTCTTCCTATGCCAACTTTGATGTATTCCCATCAGGGTGTATACAGGGAGTGACGCTGCTTTGGCGAAAATTAACTCTACCTGGATTGAAAAATGTTATCTTTGCATGGTACCAAGTACGTTTCAATTAATTCTGAAATTGAGATGTGTCAATGATACATGGTTGACGTAATTGCAATGCATCACGCTGGTATTATTAAGGTCAGGACAAAGAAATATTAGCCAATGCATGAAACGCAACAGTAAGACTTGGAAAGCAGAAACAAATTACCATTGTGAACAATGGCAGTGTACATGTCATGAGCATACAAAGAGCACTTTGTTCAAAGTTGGTATTTTTGCCATACTGTAGATGGCATCCTAACCATGACTTAGTCAGTGCCATTGATATTAACTCCATTACCGCAGTATGAGAAAGAGACACGCAAATTAGGAATATAGTAGGGCCCAGGGCTTTAGATATTTACCCACTTAATTATAGGGAGGCGTGGTCACATGAGCTAGCGGATTTGTACGGGTGTTAATCATACCAGTACATGTACAGGACTCTATGCATCCACTGGTACTGGGTATTAAAGATAGATAAATGAAATTCTATATGTAATGTGATACTTCTTACAAACTTGCATGTGTGTTATTCGAGTTGGCTTTTATGTGGAAAATTCTTGTCTGAACCAGACACTTTGAATCATCAAATAAAAATTAAAAAAAAAAAAATAAAAAAAAAAAAAAAAAATAAATAAATAAATAAATAAATAAATAAATGAATGAATGAATGAATGAATGAATAATTAATAAAGTCATCTTTCAGACACTGATGATAACTGTGACATTTTAAATAACAGAAACATAAATTCATAAATAAATAAAAATATAGATGTCTTGCGCATATTATATATATACATAAATATATACACACTCACAGATATATAAGGTCCTTATATAAAATACTGTATAATAGCATTATCTTCATCATGTTTAAATTAAAGGATTACTTTCGAATACTTTATTTTCACTTGGAATTAATTTTCGCTGAGCTTTTTTCCACTAAAATAGAATCCAAATTGAAAATTTTAATTTTCTATACTTTGCATTCAGTCAGACAAGTTGAAGTGAAAATAAGATCACAGGGAAACATAGAAAATCTGTTTTCAGCTAAAGTAAATGCCAGTGAAATTAAAATAGTCCTCAGCATACCAAAAACCTTAAATAATTTAACTTTAATGGTGCTTAGCAGCCTCGGTATACATTCTTCATCCGTGGCATTTGTTCCATGAAATGAGACTTGTAGTCTTGTATTGATAGGTCAAGTTGTCTCCTTTCAGAAAAGATGATGACAACATTGAAATAATGTTTTGGTCAGTTTCCTATCACTGTGAAAGACATGGTTCTTCAACTTGAAAGCAGGGGTCCATGACTGTTGGCCAGGAGACATTCTGCTAATATTTATTGTGTATGAGAGTTAGTGTACATACATGTATGTAGCAAAATTCAACATATTGTTATTCCAATCATTTCTTTTAGACTGTAATGTGTATGTGTATATTCTGAAAATTATTATCTCCTGTTAGATCATTTTTTGCAATGCATGTTTTTTAGGCTTTTGACTTTATACAGTACTTTTGTAACACTCTGAATTGCTTGTGCCCTTAGCAGTCCATTATGATAAAGCACTGCATATGATGCTCTCTAAAGTAAACGCCATCACTGTACCTGGCCTTGAGTGCCTGTTTATTACCCAGAGGAACCATGCAATATCTGAAACACATCGCTAATCCCGGAATTCGTAGGCCTAGGGATATAGCAATGTGTTAACACATGGGATGAGGGGTAATAAACGGGCGTTACAGCCCGAACAGAAACCTAGGTTAGAGTTTTATAACAGACCACGTACTCATGCTGTTCTATATGTTAATATTGCTTTGAATGTGCTTTTATATATATGTACTGCAACAATATATTTTGAGAAGTATACTTGGCGATTCTTAATAGTGGTCACAGTAGTAACTTGCACTAGTGCCAATTTCTTCACAAAAAGAAGCAAAAAATGTATATCGCATACTGCATAACATTGTTGGTCAATGCACTTGAATGTTTGTTATCAGTTAACTCTTCAAGTTCCATGTGAATGGAAAATCAGGCTACATAAGTATATCGTTAAGTCTGAGCTAGCAGGCTTGTTGCTCATCCCTTGTGTTCTTTGTGCTCTACATCTAGTCACCCACCATATTGTTTCAAAGTTGCAGATAACACTGAGCGTATGCTCACAAGTCCAGGGCACTTTTAAAGACTATTTCCCGCAGGAAATAGTTTTTGAATAAAACCCCCTCTGATGACACTTTTTCCGAACAATATGGACTAGACATATTGATTTTGACATCATGTGACTTGTTCTGACGAATCATGACCAAGTGACAATGTCATAGTAAATGCTGTAGAATTATTTATAATAAATACAATCAAAATGTATGGGAAGTCAGGCAGGAAGTGTTGAAGGTTTGATCTCCTAGGTATTTTTAGTGAGACTGGATAAAAAAAAATTGTGATTCTCCAACACCTTCATGTACCTCAGGAAATATAGATCCATAACAATTTCCGTATGCTGCCTTTCTATAATCTATTTATGATATTAAAGCCTTCTCTGATTTAATTAATATGACATGATATGATCCCTGACAATAATTATTCCACAGAAATAATTGAGACGTCATGAGTCTGCATCATCCCTGCTTGGCACTCCCCAATTAAACGTGTAATGTAAAGTACAAAAATAAAATTACAGGTACTTTTATTCTCTGCTGGTCGATACTTTGAAATACCAAGCATATGGCGCTGTTTTTGGCTAACATTTACCATGTAAATCAATCAATCTTCTCTTATCAACTTTAATTTTGATGCAAATTGGATGTGAATGTTGTTAAAGGAAAGAAAGAAAGAAAGAAAAAAAGGAAATGCTAGTGCTGTTATCTGACACAGGCTTGTTAAGCTTCACTGCTGACCCTTAACTTTTGTTATTACTGGCAATAGATAATCAAGATCACATGAGATTTAAAAAAAAATTCAAAATATTCTGTGATTTGCAAGTACTTCACAAACCAGCTTCTGTACAGTACTTCCAATTCCACAAATTGGGCCAATGTGAAAAAATGGAAATACCTCTCTTAAAGTTCCTGTACTCACACTATTCAAGGGCAAAAATACTTTGGAAAATTTGTACTCTTGGAAAATAAGAGAAACTGCAGCCTACTTATCTGACTCCAGAAGGGGTATTACAGGAAACACTTTATCATCACAAGTAATAGCTTTTTGTCAGGTAGTTTGATGCATCAGGTGATGTCGGCCTTTGATTTAATATATGCATTGAAATTTGACCTCTAGCCATGAGAATTTTTAGACAAAACACTTTATGAGCTTAGAGTGCTCATGGAGAAACAATCATCACACCTTCCTTTTAGTGATTGAAGCTGAGATTTTTTTTCTGTTGCAAGTCCTCGTGAGAGAAAACCCCTTTGCCAAATGCATTAAAATCTCTATTAGCATGCAAATTTTTCTGGTTTGTGTAAGACTGTCTCGAATCAGATACCCAATGTACACTGCTATCATCCATTTGTTTGTTTGTGGGTTATTTCTTTCCTCCTGTGTATTTTTGCTTCGGAGGGGCAGAGTAGATGATCAGGTCTGGCTCAGTGAGATGAACTTGCATAGATTGAATGCAAAACAACATTAGAAAGACAGGATGCTTGATCAGTCAATGCTGCAGGTTTTTGATTGCCCCCTGAGTGTGTGTGACCATGCACACACGCTTAGTGGTGAAGCAGTTAGCTCACAAAATTGCTGTACAATGCTCATACAGAGACTCTTTATGGCTTGATGTTTGCTTCAACACACCCTTCGAAAGTGCAAAAACTCCTGTAATATTTCTTGCTTGGATAATTCTTGAAGACCCTGTTAGATGTATGTTTTGCAACAATAATGATGCATGAAAATATTAAGTATCTAAGTTTGTGTATAGGTTAATTAGTGCAGTATAATATGTTTGATTACATTAATCTTCAGGCAATAAATTTACATTTTTAAGCAAATTACTGGGTATTTTATACTAGTCCTAAATTATTAAATTTTACTGAATTTGTGTCTTCTCGTTATAAAGATATAAATCAGGAAAACTCTTTACAGGGTCAGGATAAAATTTGTCTCAAAGATGCTAATAAATATTTCAAAAAGTAATATATTTGTTAACTTGTGGGAAATCTATGTAAGTTAATATACAATGGCAGATATTGTTGATACTATAGAACTTCAGGACTCTGTTCTCCACTGCTGTGAAAACCAGAAGGATGGTTATAATTAATTTACATATTCATTTGTTTTGAAAATGTATGCTTTTGTACAGTTATTAACATATGAACAGATTTGCTCCAAAAACAGGGGTGCATGGGCCACCCTTAGCAATCCCCTTGCAAAGAACCATAAAACTGTCTGTCTGAGGGATATGATTTTGGATAAAAAACTGTAAATTTCAGTGTCAAAACATAACCTATGGTTGCAACCCTAGCTGATTCCCTGTAAACAGGTTCACAATCACCATTGATAATGGATGATTATAGCTCTATTATAACCATGGTTAATGCAGGGAAAAGGCAAGAGACTGTGCCGGGCCAGGCCAAGTCCATATGACTTTCTGCAGGATATATTTCACCGTAGAGTCATATCCTCACCTTGTCTATCACGTGGTTGCGCAACATGACGTCAATCATGATCACACCAACTTTTCGAGCACACACCTGGCATATGGTACCAATCTGATAACACAATTACATAACTTCCTATCACATCACCACATATCCTTCAAGTCACAGCACATCTGCAGCCATTTTGGGGCAGATCGTCCATGTAGCCGACACGAACACGAAGTGTCTGTTACCGGCTACCGAAAACTATGAAAAATGGTAAAAAATGAGCTACAAAATCACTATCAGTTTTAAGTTGCAGGTAGAATAAGTCTGTGTCTTTGTATAAAATACTATAAAATAGTAGAAAGTGAACAACCAGCTGAAAGTTAGTTGAGGAGACCTTAACTGCATATTATTTGCATCTAATTGTCGGCTACATGGACTGTGTGCCCATTTTGGTCCTTAATTGCCACACATGGTCACTTCACAGAATTCCCATGAACCAATTATTATTTTCATTGTAGTGAGAAAAAAAAAAGATGGAAGTTGTTGTTGGGTAGCAGCTCACAAAAAACAAAACCCACACTTTCCTCCCAAAAACAAAATAACAATTAACAACAATAAAAACATGCTGCAGTGGTAGCAGCACACACAATCAAAGTTTCCATATTCTTACAGTTTAGATGATCAAATCAATAAAGTTCTATGGGGTTACTGTCGCGGATCTCATTGCCCGATGTGCAGTGGGATCCCAGAAGGGGTCCCTTACATGTGATTCCAAAAAGGGCGGCCTTCATTGTATATTAAAAGAGAGATTACACAGCTGCACATATCTATATACCAATGTTTTTTATCCTATTATCTAACCTTTAATCTGTTAGCTATAGGTCATCTTATAGCCTAATAGAAGCTTATGATGATTAATAGGCATGGTAATTTCCTTATTAGAGAAGTATCATGCTCCTAAAAGAATTGAAAAATTGTGAAGTATATTCTTGGTGAATAAGTCTGGTGCCTATTTTACCATATACTGTCTAGTCGTATTGTAAATGTAACATGTATTGCAGAAATAGGATGGGGGTTTTGTATAGCTCTGCATTATAATGTAATTCACACTGAAGTGGTTGCTGTAATCTAGAGAGAAAAATTACATTTTGTGTATGGTACTACTAAAAGTGAGTTAAAAAGCAGGAAAATCTATTGACTTAAAATTTTAAACCTTCAAATGATGCCCACAGCTGGTGCTTGCCTGGTATAAATTTAGCATCAGTTACAAACACGTATGTACGCTACACTAATATTAGTGCCAGATTGCACGCATTATTGTATTTTGAAAAAGAAAATTTTCATTCACTCCAGCCTATTCAGATCAATATGTTTTGTGGTATAATATCCTCCCTCCATCAATGTTTGCCTCATGCATATTCAGTAGGCACTGGAAATGCTTGTTTACCTGACAAAATTTGCATTGCAATCTCAACCACACCTGGTTTACAAAATTTGGATTTTGAAGAGTTGAATTTCTGAAATGTATGGCCACTGATCAATGTCCACAAATGACAACAAGCTCAGTGTAGCAGTCATTGAAGTCTTTCAAACTTAAATTATGCTAATAAAATGAAGGATTATATCCGTGATAAATGTTTTTATGCTTTAGTTTTAGCGTATACTGGCAACAAAAGGCAGGTTATAATATTAGCTCAGTTGGTAGGCATGTGCAGTGTCTATATTTAGACAGGGGATGTAGGTGTTGATTTCCAGAAGCCATACATCGTAATTCATCAGCGTTGAAGTAGACGTGGCCCAATTATTAGTAATAGCTGCACATGCATGCCAAGAAGCCAACAGGTCTGTAACTGACTCAACGTTTTCTGCAACAGCAGGCAATTTGATCAGAAAAAATTATCCTTTTGTCTACTGGAGTGACTAACTTTGGTGATCGCACTGAATTCATACAGTTTCCTCTTTAATATTAGATCTTACGTGAATATCCACCCAGGTCAACTATATTTTAGTCAAAGTTTCTTAAGATGTGGTACCGTGCTCTGCACACATTTCTCTAAATATGGCGATGTTGATTAACGGATACTTTGTAATTGTTGAACTAAACACTAGTACCGGTACTATCATTGTGATGTACTTGTTGAGAAAAACAACTAGCTGTATCACATTTTTATGAAGCTCAAAGGATATATTTCCTCTCAAAGATGATGATGTCGTACTTGAATATGCAGGTGTTATTTCAACAGTGTGATGAATGCCCAACCACAACTTTTACAAAATTACTCTCAGAAATGCCAGACAGAAGTGAGAAATAACGAATGCATCGTCTCAAATGCCCAGTCATATCTACCAGCACTTAGATGAATAATAACTAACATTTTTGCGTCATATGATATTTTGTTCGTGTGTTTGAATATTACATATAGGGGCCTATATTTACATATCTTACGGAAGCACCAATAAATCTGCTATTGATACCTGACCTGTGAAATTCACGACAGCAGAAATACTACACGCATATATTGGTGTTATAATTTTCATGCCATAAATTCAATCCCCTAGTGCGTCAGATGAAGTTGTTCCATTTCATTTCAAATTCATGCTTTTTATTACTCAACAAGCATATCGTATCAACATTTGATTAACGGTGGTAAATCTTGGCCTCTGTGACATGGAAGAGAAATTATTCATGCATTTTAATGGAAATTTTCTGTCTGTCTCTTCTGAAGATGTAGTGAAAATTGTAGAAATGACCTAAAACTGCCATTGTTTTTCATGGAAAATTGTACATTTCTTGTGTATCATAAATATTTACAAAAATACACACATACATACATACATATACAAATACATACATTCATATATACTGGTACATATCTCTATCAAGTACATGGAAGTACTTAAATTACATAAATGAAGAGTTATTTGCAGAAGAGTGTATCAAACGACAATGTTACTGGTGTATTTGCATGTACCTGACATTAAACTGCTTTTGAGATCAGCATGCTTCATCATAGTAAGGTTTTTTCATATACCTAAGTAGTTCATTTACATTCCATTGGTTAGTTAGGGAACTATTTCTCTCTGCATGGAATTGCCAGACTTCTGCTTCAGTGAAGTTTCACTATACACAATTGATTTCATGGAACATTTTCAGAAATGCTGTTACACAGATGTTTCTATGGTAGATTGAAATTTTGAACAAGAAAACCGTACCACTGACATTGTCTCAGTGTTTTCAAATGGAATGACACTTATAGTTTAGGAAAGAAGGACATATTTATATTTTTGTGCATCATTTTATTTAAAAAAACAAAAGTGGAGCTTGCCTCATAGTCTGAGTCAAGCCTCATTATTTTGTGACCCATTCCTGTATGCAGGGTTGGCAGTGTAACATAAAATGTTTACGGCTGGTACATGTTGAATAGCGGTATCTCTTCTTTTATGGTGTAGCTGTATTTTAATATCCTACAATTTTAGTACATACAATAAAGTGGTATTGGACATCCGTTCCGAGACTACAAAATCTACAAACGATTAAAAGGGGTGAAAGCGACATGGGAAAACACGACAGAGGTATTACCTTGTAAAAATAAAATGCAATAAGCTGTGGGGAAGAGCTGTGGTCTCCACTTTTATAAGCTCTGAAAGTATTAAAGTAGAAATACAGTTTCTCTTGTTTTGGATGGAGAGTGAAACAATTCAGTGTTCAATTTATCAGGCGATATCACACACGCAGATTCTGTTGGCTTGAGACTTGCAAGAGATTTTGGAATGGTAAATGGAAAGACAATTATAGAGTGAATAGCCTGAAAGATGACAATCAATAATTTCTTGTCTAGTATACAAGTATAGATGTACCATATTTTGATCGTCAAGGCCAGATTTGCCTTCAATTAGTTTTAGACTCAAAATACAGCATTCCCATATTCTTGACTTTTAAATACCTTTTTTAGCAAGGTCATTATTCCACTGAGGTGTTACAGGTGATGCGTGAACAGTGATGAAATAATTTTTTGAATTGTATAAAGCTGTAGAACTGCTTTTGTAACGTTGCTGTTATTTTGTTTGTTATTGTATAGTGACTCGAGATCACACTCAACATATGGAACTGTGCAAGTACTGGTCAATGCATGCTTGTATGGATATACTATCATTGTAAATTTGGTTTAGATCCTAGACGAATAATTGTTTTTAAGTCTGGCGTACAGTCTAGCTTAAATTGCTGTTGGTTTACCTTCTGGGTTCACAATCTTTTGAACAGATTGTGGGTTACATTAAGCCATGCAGCTGCAGCAGGTGAGAGAAATCAGGTCACTCACGCAATGAATATGTGTCAAATAACTGGAATACCAGTATGCATGTACTTGTATCACCCCGTCAGATAAAAAGTGTAAACTGTTGCAATCATCAAGAAATACTTGGTCTATATACACATTGAAACATACCGGAAAATGTACTGCATCTATCTAAACTCTGTACAGTCAAAGTGCAAACCATCAGAGGGTATATCCAGAATGATCATTGAAATTCAAAGACGCACATGTTGTTAGCGTGGACATGTTAGCATGTAGATGAGCGACTTGAACAAATCTCTGGAGTCGATTCTGTATCGGGAAAGATATCAATCATGCATGTTGACCTCTGACCCCACATTTGCATTTAAAGTATAACCACGTACATGAATAATTCAGACACTACATAAACAAACAGAATACACAAGAGATGTCAACATCAGTGTTATGTCCAGAGAGAACATATTTTATGGTTGGGGTTCACACCCTTAGGAAGATTTATTTCAGAACAGTGGTTGGTAATAATTCATCATTTACAATGAATGAACATAGCAGTCAGATCTCAAGGGATTGCCAGTAGCTTCTTGGATGGTATTTTCCGAGAAGAGAGGGACATCTCAATTTTTTAAAATGATGATGAATGAGGATGGTCAACATGTGACGCAGAAACCAACAGATAAATTATCTCCTCTCAGAAGCAAAGCGTTGGTAGTCTTTGACAGGTTGATCTCTGATGAGCAATTCGGAGACACTGATTGGTGGTCTCTAAGGACCTTGTTTGCATTTCCTGTTTTTGTTTCATCGTTTTCTGTGGGGACTAGGAATAAAGGTGTACAGAGTATAGAATTGATGTGTTTTTATGAATAATAACTAGTAGCCTGCAGATACAACTTAAAAAACAAGTAGCAATGCTGTGCATTGATAGACTATAAAAGGTGTAGCCATGCATATTTGAGAAGTATAGTTTTTTTTAGCTCATATTTGGTATTTATATAAATACCAGAAAGAGCTTATATGGTGAGTCGGTGGTGTCTGTATGTCCGTCACACGCAAAGGCTCCCATACCGCTAAAGCTACCATCTCTGAGTATTTGGTGTACAGGAAGATGCAGGGGTTGAGATGTGACGTCGTTCAAATGAACACGTCAGTGTCAAAAATGTGCAAATGCGGTAAGAAAAAGGGAAATTCTGCAAATGTTCAGGAGTGGTGGCATGCCAATAATAGGATAGTCCACTGACCTTGAGTCATTTCCTGTCATTGTTTATGAGCTGTTACATATTAACAGACCTGCTCAAACTAAGGGATGGACCGTTAGATCTTGAGAAGGGGGTGGTCACAATGAAATTGTGAACTTTTTTTTACAATATTGTAAATATTTAAAAAAAAAATTTTCCAAATGAGAAAAGTTGTGCTAATTTTTTTTTGAGTAAATTTTCAGATTTATAATTTGTTTTAGTTATACGCTGTCTGAGGATACAATGTACATCAATATCACTAGCGCAAATAAGATTGTGTGCTGTAACTACAACATACATATGGCCTAGTGATTTATATTGCTGATAGATTTCACGAAATGTTGCAGATCATCTTTTGACAAGCTGAGAAGCTGTTTGCAAAAAATATGGTGAAATTTCAATTTTGTGATTTTAGGACAAGTTTTGCCGTTTGATCAAAAACATCTATTTCTCTGTAGCAGCATGCATGTCCAACTTTTGTCATTCTTGTTTTTCTGGTTTAAATATTTCTTGTTGTTTTTCTGGTTGTACTGTGCAGAAATCATTGTCATAAAATCAACGTAGAATTTTCCTGCACTGAACAGACAGAAACAACATTTATTGTTGATCTTTGGTACCCATACTGGTATGTACCAATTCTGATCAAATGTGAGCGACACCGTATAATTGCGGTATTTTTTCATCATCAAAAGAATTATTTCATGCAAAATTACTGTTTGATCTCCCAGGCTGTCTTTATGTGTGGAAAAAAAATCTCTACATAGAGAAATAGAACCTCTTGTAAACAAATAAAACTAACTGTCATATGTCTGCATACAGATTGTATATACTTTCATATTTCCATATTACCTTTCTTACTTCTAGTCCATTAGCTTTACAATGTACGTGTGTAGCTGTTGCATTTTCCATTACTTTACAGGTAATTTGTAAAGCGTTGTATTTTTTTTATTCCCTAAGTAAAATTGCCCCGTGTTCACCTGGATGTGTATATATGTAATGTTCAATGTTATATTGTATGGATGAAAAAACGAATTCTTGGCCAGACTAGAATGAATTTTTTCCCATAATGTTATATGATGTATTTAATGAATTGTGTTTGGTACCATTAGTATTTCAATGAGAAGATAAAAGAACCCTTACAGTACTGGTTTTATGGAACCAAACACAATGCAAACATAAACCGTCACAGCTATTGTCTGGCCTTCATGCACATTTCTCTATTTTGTTTTTAATGCAGTACTGGCAAAGATGTGAATGTAATATTGTCTCTGTAGCCTTCCTATTGAAATTGAGGTATAAAGTTTGCCAATGTTGTGTATTTAATGGTTGATTAGGCATATTTAAGTAAAATTCACACATACTAGCTACTTGCATTTGTAGTCCACGCTACCGGAGACAAAAAAGGTATGTATATGTCAAAAAACAATCATTTTCAAATACACAGAACATTAATTTCTCATAGTTTACATATGCTGAAAATTTGTACTGAGGAAGAAGAATTGGCCGGAGTTTGTCCCTTTCACCCTATTAATGCCCTGTGAACATGTCCATACATTTACATGTAATTCTGTACTTTCCATCAAACCAACAATGTAGTGAAAGGTTTAGAGCTTTTGGTATGAATGGTAGCTAATCACATAGATTATGCAATGAATGTAATATTGTATAAATAATGATCTTTTGGTCAAAAAAGGACGAGTTAATTTGATGTAAAATTGCTGTGGGTTTTTAAACTCTGACGTATGACTGGAATTTTAGCTTAGTTGTACTTTATAGCAGTGTTCCCTGTAAAAGCACACTATTATGGGGATGGTTTATTATGATTTTTAATGATTGTGGCGCGGGTGGGATAAAAAAAAAAAAAAAAAAAAATATATATATATATATATATATATATATATATATATATATATATATATATATATATATATATATATATATATATATATATATAATATTATAAAACAAAACAAATTACTGCTGGTATTTATGACATGCTGCTTATAGCATCGAGCTTCCGGTTTGTTATTTTGTATTTGTGGATAACACAAGCAAGGTGGCTGAAAATTAAAAAGAATAGTCTAAAACCTGACAGAGCTCATGAGTATAGAACATCTCCAGTCAAATGTTGAGTCTTTACGAGAGATTCTGTGGTTCAATTTAATATGTCGGGTCTATATTTGAAATAGGAGTACATGATCAAGCCAAACATGTGGAATGGCTCTTTAGATTTTGAGTAAAATATTTCAGAGTAAACATTAGAGATATGCGTAAAGTATTATCTATTAAGTGTACATCTTTGACGCCCCCCGGGCAGCTAATATAGTGCTGTTTTTTCATGAATGAATAACTCCTAGCTGTTTTTGCAGCGTTTGAATGTCATATTGATAATACATAAATATATGAGTTTTCATGTAATTTTTGCGCGACAATAGTGACATACATGTTTCTATGTTTTTGTGGCTAAGATATACATTATCGGGTTGTTCTGGAAGGTACATGTACCGGTAGTATGCCACATCTAGGTTGTGCCCTGTGCGTTGAACTCGCCTGTCAGCTTCATTTATCAAATATTAGAACAACACATTGAAAAGCTGAAATTTCAATAGAGATTCAGAATTTTTTTAGCTCCGCTGTCAGCGACGCGGAGCTTATCAAATAGGTTGATTTTCCGTCGTCGTCCGTCGTCGTCCGTCGTCGTCGTCGTCGTCGTCGTCGTCCGTCAACAATTGCCTTCTCCTCTGAAACTGCAAGTCCAATTGCTTTGAAATTTTATGTGCAGTTCACTTGGGGTGACCACACTTAAGTTTGTTCAAATCGTGGTGAAATTTGCATATTTTGTATTTTTGGGGCAATTTTTGGTGTTTTTGGTAAAAAAATCTTCTCCTCTGAAACCGCTTGTCCGATTGCTTTGAAATTTGATATGCAGTTTACTTAGGTGACTTCAGTCAGATTTGTTCAAATCGTGGTGAAATTTGCATATTTGTATTTTTAAGGCAATTTTTGTCATTTTTGGTAAAAAATCTTTAAAAACCTTCTTCTTCAAAACTACCAGTCAGATAGCTTTGATATTTGGTACATATGTCCCTAGGGATGATCTATTTCAGATTTGTTCAAATTGTGCAGAAATATGCAATTTGCATTTTTAAGGCAATTTTTGCCATTTTTGGTCAAAAAATGTATTTCTCTAAAAGTACTGGTCTGATAGTTTTGAAATTTGGTATACACGTTTCTATAGATGAATTGAGTAATATATATTGAATTTCTGATGAAATCTGAAATTTGTATTTTTGGGACAATTTTTGCCATTTTTGGTCAAAAATGTGTATTTACAAAACTATTTATCTGATAGCTTTGAAATTTGGTATACAGGTTCCTACAGATAAACTACATGATATTTATTGAAATTGTGATGAAATCTGCAATTTTGTATTTTTGGGGCAATTTTTGCCATTTTTGGTCAAAAAATGTGTATTTCCAAAACTACTCATCTGATAGCTTTGCAATTTGGTATACAGGTTTTTACAGATCACCTTAATGATATTTGTTGAAATTATGATGAAATCTGCAATTTTGTAATTTTGGGGCAATTTTTGCCATTTTTGGTCAAAATGTGTATTTCCAAAACTACTCATCTGATAGCTTTGAAATTTGGTATACAGGTTTCTATAGATGATCCGAAATGATATTTGTGAACACACCACCGCTAAGTTGATGAAAGACAGGAGGGTTTATTGCAAAAAGGAGAACGTAAACGCCAACAAAGTATATAATAGAGCAAAAGATGAAACGGCAAAAATAAAGCAGTAAAGGGCATAGAACTAGTGCCCTCGCAGATCTCAAACTAAGTACTGTCAAAACTTACAATACAAAACAGTCAAATATAAGTAGCAAACTAACCTACAATAAAATATGAGCAAAATATATGGGAGAGGGCCCCTTCAGTCAAGCACCGAGCAACGGTCATTGGTGACCTTGGGGTCAAGGTCTGAATGACCTTGATGATGAATCCATCCTGAGAGGCCGCAATGTGGGAAAGGAGTGGAATTCCCGAGAAATGGGGGTCAGGATGGAATCCAAAGCCCGGACACTTGAAAGAAAGGGAAAAGGAGAGGAGGAGACAGGGGATGGTGGTGGGATAGGCTGGGCTGGTATGGCATGAACTCAGCGGCTGAATGAATGAATGAATGAATGAATGGGAGCGATCAGACAAAGGCTTGATTATGTAGTGTCGTGTGCAAACGTGGCTGATTGGCTGGGAAGGATGATTGATAACAGTCATGGGTAGGAGAGCGATTGGCTAAGGGGACGACAGTGAAGATGTAAGGAAGGCAGATAGCTAGGTGTAATCACAAAACATCTGTGATAAAACACAGATTCCACTTTGTGAACACACCACCGCTAAGTTGATGAAAGACAGGAGGGTTTATTGCAAAAAGGAGAACGTAAACGCCAACAAAGTATATAATAGAGCAAAAGATGAAACGGCAAAAATAAAGCAGTAAAGGGCATAGAACTAGTGCCCTCGCAGATCTCAAACTAAGTACTGTCAAAACTTACAATACAAAACAGTCAAAATATAAGTAGCAAACTAACCTACAATAAAATATGAGCAAAATATATGGGAGAGGGCCCCTTCAGTCAAGCAACCGAGCAACGGTCATTGGTGACCTCTGGGTCAAGGTCTGAATGACCTTGATGATGAATCCATCCTGAGAGGCCGCAATGTGGGAAAGGAGTGGAATTCCCGAGAAATGGGGGTCAGGATGGAATCCAAAGCCCAAACGAAGGAAGCATGACTGAAGTGACCCCCAAAAGGAGGGAAGAAATTGAGAATGAGTTAGTAAAGGGGTTCTCGCACCCAGGGGAACACCGCGGTGGTGATACGGCCTGGGGGGAGGGGGGTCCTGGGGGACAGGTAAACTGTACGAGCCCAGGTGGAAACGTGATGAATGGAGACGAGGTTCTCGCACCCAAGGGATCACCGCGGTGGTGATACGGCTTGGGGGGAGGGGGTCCCGGGGGACAGGTAAACTGTGCGAGCCCGGGTGGAAACATGATGAGTGAAGACGAGGTTCTCGCACCCAAGGGATCACCGTGGTGGTGATACGGCTTGGGGGGAGGGGTCCCGGGGGACAGGTAAACTGTGCGAGCCCGGGTGGAAACATGTAATGAAGACGAGGTTCTCGCGCCCAAGGGATCACCGCGGTGGTGATACGGCTTGGGGGGAGGGGGTCCCGGGGGACAGGTAGACTGTACGAGCCCGGGTGGAAACATTGAACGAAGACAAGGTTCTCGCGCCCAAGGGATCATCGTGGTGATGATACGGCTTGGGGGGAGGGGGTCCTGGGGGACAGGTAAACTGTGCGAGCCCAGGTGGAAACAACATGGAGGAACGTTAGGTGACAGAACACAGACGTGGAACACGACGAGACATGTAACGTTTGAGTCATAGTGCAATGGAATGAGGCTGACTGCAATGACGACTAGGCACCCAGTGAGTCCAGAAATAAACAGGGTGGTGCCATGAGAATTAGGAGGCTAGCCGTTGAAAAGCATGACGCAAGGAAGTTTCTGATGTTCTTATGTAAAGTCGATAGCAATTGCTGGACCATCTGCCCAATGTCTGGATCAGGTGGTCTGGAATTTGTGATGCTGCGGCTGAAGTGGCTGCTCCAATGCGGAAGGAATGGCCGGCGAAGAAATCCGGTCGAAGGCCGATACGTGATAAAACAGTCCGCAGAAATGTTGTGAACGTGTTGCGGTCTAAAGATGTTCTTTCTGGCAGGAGGAAAAAGGGTTCGGATGCACTTGGACACATAGCTTGACGGACAGACATGAAGCGAAGTAGTGTGGAAACAGGACAGATTGCGGTACCCGTGGGGAAGAGGCGCAGGTTGAAGCCGCGGCGAAATTGGTCAGTTTTTGATGACTTCAGTCGTACTGATAGACAGGAGACTTGTCCGTTGGATGCAGTGGTGGTAACGTCCCCGAAGCAGAGGTTACGTTGGGGATCAAACTTATGGGTGGTGGATGTGAACTCGCTACAGCGTAGAAACCCGAAGAAGGCGAGGAGGAATGCCGATTGCAACAGAAGGTCTACGTATGGGCCGAATACTCCTTCGTTGAGGATGTTGCACATGCGCCGGAGAATGTCGGCTGTAATGGGGAGGCGTGGTCTTGTGCTTGAGCCTTGTACACGGTGGATCCCCTTGAGAACATTCTTGAGGCGTGGGTGAGGTTGGCCGTATTCCGACACGAGGGGATTGCGATGGCCATTCATAATGTAATAGGAGCGTATTCCCGCTAGATACAGTTTGATAGTGGACAATTTCAGGTGAAGGAAGGTGGCACAGTGGGAAACAAAATAGACTAAAAGCTCTTCGGACACGTCAGGCAGAGACGTTGACCTCACTGGAACGTCTGACAACGAGCAGAAAGTTTTCCATGCGCGAACCCCCGATGAATAGGAACCGATTGTCCTCTTGCTTAGTGAAGCTTGTTGGAAGATTGCCACAGCTTCGTTCAGTGGAACATTACTTCTGAGGGCACTTGGCAGGGGGCTGGATCCGCGTGTGGTGCCTTGTCCCGAAAGCGCTGCATCTGAAAACGAGACAGAGAGTCAGCAATAGTGTTCAACTTCCCAGGGATGTGTTCGGCATGAAACATGAAGTGATGTGTGGCTGCCAGAAGAACGAGGCGCCTCATTAATTTCATGATGATGGGTGACTTGGAGCGTCCTTTGTTGATGATGTGGACGGTAGCCGAATTGTCACAGTGGAACAGTATGCGTTTGCGCGCCCAGAGATGGCCCCACAGGAGAGCGGCAATGACAATAGGATACAGTTCTTGGAAGGCTATAGAAAGTGCAGGGTCAGAGTCTAAGCGCAAGTTGCTGTCCCAGCGTTCTTGGAACCAGTGGCCGATGAAGTAGCCGCCGTGACCAATGCCGCTGGCATCTGTATAAAGCTCCATGTCTGATGCTGCTGTTGTACTTGTGTCGAGGAACATGGAAATGCCGTTCCAGCTCGCGAGAAAATGGTGCCACATTGTGAGATCGAGCCTGCTTTCTGATGAGATGGTGATGTGAAAGTCTAGTTTTTGTGTGGCCTTAGACAATTCAATAAGTCTAGAAATGAAAGTTCTTCCTGGAACCACGACGCGACACGCAAATGTGAGGTGACCGAGTAGACTGAGAAGTTGTCTTTTCGTGCAGGATTTGCGATGTAGGAAAGAAGCGACGAGACCGAGTATTCTGTCGAGTTTCTCTTGTGGCAGGCGGGCTTGCATCTTTATTGGTGTCTAATTCTATGCCGAGGTATTCAAGGCAGTTGGTGGGCCCGACGGTTTTGTGCGGTGCAATCGGGATAGCGAGACGACGGAATATCAAGGTCAGGAGGGCCATTGTTCGGTTGGCATCAAAGGATGGAGGGTCGACGGTGAGGAAATCGTCAAGGAGGTGGAAAATGGTGTCAATACCGTATACCTTCTCTGCTATCCAAGAAATGGCGGTTGAAAGTTGATCGAAAATCTTTGGGCTAGAACGAGAGCCGAAGGGGAGACGTACGAAGAAGTAAAAACGGCCTTGCCACTGGATACCGTATAGATGCCATAGCGATGGATGGATAGGGATCAACTTGAAGGCATCAACAATGTCCGTTTTGCAGAGCCAAGAACCCTTTCCAAGTCTGAGAATAGAGGCAATGGCGTCATCCAGTTTAACGTAAGATAGACTGAATTCTTCCTTGTCAATGAGTTCGTTAATGCTTGAAGTGACTGGGTCGTTACGTGGCGAGGATAGATCAACGATGAGACGTTTTTTCGCAGAATATTTCTTTTCGGCGAGACCGATAGGACTACAGCGGAAGTTAGCAAAGGGTGGCTGCTCAAACGGGCCGAGTAAATACCCTTGCGTACTTCGGAATCTATTAGTTCTGAGACAGTTTGTGGCTGAGAGCGGGCTGAAAGTAAGTTACGGCCGATGAAAGTTGACGAGGGTGCATTGCGAACACCTGTGTGGAAGCCATCTTGCAAGCCTGAAATTAGAGCGTTGACAAAGTTCCGATCCGGATGAGGGGCTAAATGTTCAATCAGACTTGCGATATTTATTGGAGTAGAGGCCTTCGATGGTAGTCAGTTCGTTGTGGGGTTATTGCTAGGGCATTTTCCTTGGCTTTGCTGTGCTTATCTGAGAAACATTGAGAGCAGTAGTGCGCATATGTACAGTTCGCCTTGGTGCAGCCGCTGGAGGCATTGAAATTATTGCAAAGTTCTCTACCTTGATGGAATACACGAAGTCGTCCCTTTCTGTCTTGTGACGATGATCGAGAGGTCGCTGCTGAAGAAACCGGTTTCTTACTGCCTGGGCCAGTTGAGGGCAGATTTCTGTAGCATGGGAAACGCTGCTGCAGAGGTTACACAATACCGCCCGTAGACCAGAAAAAATAGAGCAGAAGAGGTCGTTATCACGATAGGCCCAATCGACTTTGATATTGTGGTTGAGTAGTAAAGCTGCCGCCCTCGCGGAAAAACGCCGGTGGTACTCGTAAAATGCTAGGCCACTGAAACGGCTGGACATGCCCACGATTTGACGTTGATACGCATCTAACTCTCCGCGTCGGTTCGGGAAAACCTCGCACATAACGTTTTTATAGATGGAGAAGGCTAGGATGAATTCCTGGATAGTAAGCGAGCGGGCTACTCGCGAATCGTATAGCGGTTTTAGTGATAGGGCTTCGTCGCCGATGACGATGTGACGTTGGCCGTCGCTTGAACCATAGCCGGGGATGAGTAAACAGGCAAGATTCACATCCTTACCTGCCAGGATATCGCGGCGAATCGCTGGAGACACCACTTCGATATGTGGTAGGCTTTCTGAAGGCGTTCCACAGGTCCGTAGCAAGTTGTTGGACAACGAATGACGTCGACGTTGTTAGAACGTAGGGCGCCGCCATCTTGGATTGTGTTGTTTACGTTCTGGAGTGGAACTTCGGGAAGTGACGTCAGAGGGTTCATAGGTGACTCAGCGGCCGCTGGTCGAAGTTGCCGTTGCAGGATACTGGATATCGTGTTGACCGAGTCTTGCAGCTGCGTAAACATGGAAGTTGTTACATAACTATCTTCTTGGTGGTACTCTTGGCTTGGGACGCTTCCCGCCGAAATGCTGGCCGAAGGAACCATTGCAGACAATGGAACTGTTGGAGGAGACCTGGGTCCGAACTCGGTTTGAATGCCAGGACCGTCGTTTGCCTGAGGCCGATTAGAAGGATTGTGAGTAATACGTGTAGTACCATGGACGTGTTCCGTATTCGCAGTTATAGTATCCAACGTTGCACTTGCAGTGGAACGAGACAGGGAGCGAGTGGCCGGCCTGGTGTACGGCTGCGCGCGGGGTCGTGAAGCTGGTTGAGCATTCGGACGTTGAGATTTTTTGGCTGTCTTCGGACGTCCTTTGGCTGGCATAGTTGTTCGACGGAAGGGATCGTAAGCGTATCCGGACGGAGAGTAATAGGCTGAGCTGGTATGGCATGAACTCAGCGGCTGAATGAATGAATGAATGAATGAATGGGAGCGATCAGACAAAGGCTTGATTATGTAGTGTCGTGTGCAAACGTGGCTGATTGGCTGGGAAGGATGATTGATAACAGTCATGGGTAGGAGAGCCGATTGGCTAAGGGGACGACAGTGAAGATGTAAGGAAGGCAGATAGCTAGGTGTAATCACAAAACACATCTGTGATAAAACACAGATTCCACTTTGAATTTTTGGGGCAATTTTTCCCATTTTTGGTCAAAAAATGCGTTTCTCAAAAAGTACTGGTCTAACAGCTTTGAAATTTGGTATACAGGTTTCTATATATGAACTAAATTTGATCTTTTGAAATTATGATGAAATCTGCAATTTTATTTTTGGGGGCAATTGTTGCCATTTTTGGTCAGAATATTTTATTCTCAAAAAACTACTCATCAGATAGCTTTGGTTGACATGTTCTTAGGGATGATCGGATGTGATATATTCAAAGTATGATGAAATCTTCAATTGTGTATTTTTGCAGCTTATTTTAGCCACTTTTTTCTGGCCTCTGCATTGAGCTATCAAAGATTTCCACCTTCTTCATCAACATGTGTAAAAAATAGTTATTCTCTACATAAACACAGCGGAGCTATATCGGCCGCTAGGTCGCTTGTTTAAATTTCTGCATAGCATTTATTTCTGTGATGCTGTGATGACCGTTTTTTCTTTCTACTTTTAAAATTAGTTTATAAAATCAAGCAATACTGATTAATTCAGTGAATTATCTCATGCAGTGGAGTTTAATTACATGTATGTACATGTAGTGGGTTGTTTCAGAATTTGTAATGAAATGTACGTACACACATGCCCTGTTTACCTTCCCTTGTTCTCTCCATGGTTGACTTATATTTCAGTTCAGCTTGAAATAGACAGCATTTCAATTACAGGGGTTTGAACCAACTCTGTGCAAGTCCGTGTCAAAATGAAAGCTAATCTCCTATACTGAATGAAATTAGAATAAAACCCTAAATCCTGTTGCTGTCCCCTGCAGGGTTGTATGTGCAGATGTGTGCACCATGTTCGGACGGCTGTAATTTCAAAACGGTTTGTATATAATTTTTCGCAATATTTCTCCATGATTGTATGCCAAATGGATTGTAAGAATCGGTGTATTTCAAAAAGAAAAAATATATATATATATATATATATATATATATATATACACATATATATATATATATATATATATATACACTTCTATATACTTCTATATACTATAAGTGTTATTATAGCAACAGATATAATATATACAGATATAAATATAATATATAATATATAATATAATATAATATAATATATACAGATATATATATATATATATATATATATATATATATATATATATATATATATATATATGTATATATTACTTTTGAGTGCAAATTAACAAGGAATATAATATCTGTTTACGGTTTCACACATCCTACAATCCTCAGGCAGAACTAAATTTTTCATAGACCCTTCACTCTAACTACATAGGTAAAGTGAATAAATCAACCTCAAGTAGAGCATCTAGTCTTCGTGAATTTTTTTCAGGCCAGCCAATGTCTGACACTTTTCTGTAAGGTGTAGATTGAAACCACACTTATTTTCCCCCTGTGTTTGCTGATTGCACTAAAATGGTAATGACCCTGCAGCTGTCGAGTGTAGGCATGACCTACTAGCTATCCCTTCATCAGTTGGCCATCATAGAACACCTGCGCCTTGCAGACACCTAGCCGACAAGTTCCCCCAAATTTAATGTAAAATGCTCTCATGAAAAATGTCATTGATTTAATCAAAGTTCATATGATGGATCCCAGTCGCGCAGACACAGCTCGAGATAAGCAGTCCACAAAACAGTGCTTTTAAGCTGCTCTTCCATAGCATTTAGTTGTCCAATTAAAGTCAAATATGTGCATAAATTGTGTTTTATAAAATTAATGCTATGGTTTTTCCCTTATTGATTAAAATAATGACAGTAGTCTTTATGCTGATGGAAAACCTTTTGGAAAGTTGCCAAGTACCACATGTTTGTGTAGGAAAAATAGCCAAAGGACTCCAGGTGGTATACAGGCGGAAATTATTTACATGGAACAGATGTGTCGCCTTTCGTAATAGCCGTCACCTGTAAGAACCTTCCATACTGCTTAAAGTGCATTTTTCATGTATAGCGTGTTCACATTGAATAGATGGGCCCTATGTCTGACCAACATGTACGTGTGTACCCCCACAACCACTTGTGCATTTTGAAGCGACCTCTGGATTTTTTTTTTGTAGCATTCAAATGTTATCAAATATAGGGCAAACATATGCAAATGTCAGAACAACTTCCAGCCAATCACAATGCAACATTTCACAATATCAGTAAGTAATTCAGCAAAAGATATTTAGCAGTTATAGTAATAACCTATCTTAGGATAAATAGACTTCTGAGTCAGTAAATTGTAAACACAAAGTGTCTCTCTTTTTTCATTCTAAATGTCTCACCATTACTGACATTGATTTCAGATGCAACAATTCAGTGTGGTGAAATTAGACTTTCCAATAATCCTGCTATATGTCATATCAAGAATTTCTACTCATCACCCAATTCCTTAATTATGAAAATATGACATGTGAGTCTTCTAGGAAAAATCCTACAGAAATTGGATTGGACTTTCCTTCAATGTTTGCAGGATTTCAGCAATAATGTTTAACATCCCAATCATTCAGTGTCTTGCAGAAATTCCACAGAAATCCTTAGATATCGGTAGTGATAATTATTCAAATATGATTTTCACAAGATTAGCATGGATATCAAGTTACATGCAATCTGTTGTACGTATTGTGACTAAAATAAAATAATGTCAGTTACTTTGGTGCATGACACAGTAAATTCTATTGAAATACAGTTTTATTTATAATGATAGTGGAAACCATGTACCCATGGCAATGGTTGGTTGTGGTATGAAAAACATTCTATCAATGGATGGAGAGGCTAATTTTTGTGTACATAGATACACAGAGTATTATGATAACATACATGTAGTCTGATCACACCAGTTATCATCACTGAATTCCATTGTCCAAGTTACAAGTGAGTAAAGTTTTTACAAACGGTTGCATGGTTACACAGCTGCTAAATATGTAATTTGTCAATTATATTACTTTACCATTGAAGTATCATTGTCAATCTTGAAATAGCAATTTGTTTGAATCATTCTTAGCTGATATGGCTGTTTTCAGTTGCTTAGTTGAAGGCTTCATGAAGTTCAACTCCAAGGAATATACCATGTTAGGCCTGCTAAGATGTAAGAATGGTTTGATCTGAATGGAATGAGCAATATTTTTCACTTTAATAGAAAAGTTCACATAACTTGTCAGTGATATTTTTTCATACAGTTCCACATTATTTTATTCTTTGATCAGATCTTTCAATTAATATGAATATTTTTTTTAGAAATGCAGTTGGGCTGACATTTTTTCCGTTTTGTCCAGACAAATTTTTCATTTTTGACCACCCCTCCAAATTTCTAATAGTCCATCCCTGAGCAAAAGTATTACAATGCTGTTAATTTACAAAACCAGACCTTTTGTAGAACAATAATAGAAGCCTTTTCTTTGCCTTTTAGGAACCAAAAATAATTCAGTCATCTGTATTTAAGATATTCGATAACCACTTTCACGTTAGAGCCACAAAGAAAATATTGTTATGCCCAAAGTGTGTTGTACTAGTGACCTTCCATGATACATAAACATGGATGACATGTCATAAATGGCTGATACCTGTGCATTGATCATATTATTCTGGCATAGTGAATAAATGTCTCTATAATTATGCAATGGAAAGTTTGTTTTTGATGCAGACACTGACAATCCATTCGGTCTTTCAGCACAATCACTGTGTATAAGGCATGGGAAAGAAAGCAATGTACTTATTCAGCTGTATCTTTCACAACAAAGGACAGCTAGCACTGTATGGTACGTCATAATCTGAATGTTACTGTAATCTTGTTCCTAATTTGAATGTGCGCCATTATAAGCATCAGGGGTTCACAACATCATGCAAACATAACCCAAGAGGACTAATACTGCTGGTATATATAAATAACATTTGTATGCACATCAGTTACACGTTTATACTGATCAGATTCCAGGGTCTCCTTGGGTGCAAAACATTTTCACTTCTGAAGAGAATTGAAAAAGATGTTCACATATCATTAATTGTAAATTAACTGCAACCAAAAATATGAGAGACTTTGTTGGGGTATACAGATGAAGGTAACAGTAGGCATTTTTCTCCCAGAGAGCCCCAGGGGTGCATTTCCATTTGCCAATAAGTGCATGTGCCGTCCTTTGGGATGGATATTTTAGTGATGTTGTCTAAAAATGGGGGGTTTAAATTTCAGTGTAACCCTGGTCTAAAAATTATCTGATTTAATTAATCCATCTATATTTAGATGAAAAGGTCAGGCATGACCTTTCTCAAAAAATTAGTTTTTCCATAAATGGTTTAAATAAACTTTGGCTTGACCTGAGCAACAATGCATAGATTTGCAGGGTAGACTTTAAGTGCTCCTTGATCGTGTGTATGCTTAGTTTTCGCCCCACAGTGCCTTGCAAATTTTTGTGATATGACTTTTTACCTTGGTCAAAGGTCATAGAGGTCTAAAATGGAGTCTCAAAATAGCAAGAACCTTGGACTAAATGTGGGTAGGTGATTTTTACATTATGCCACACACCCCTACCTTTTCTCCAAACATATGTATGTACCAATATCATTTGAGATAAACACAATTATGTTTGACACTTTACAGAACTACCCTGCAGTGATTTCTCTGAGATAAATTTGTTTGAGAAAGAGATACCAGTAAGTTATTGATGAACCAGATAGAACCCAAATCCTGATACCTAGATAAAACACCCTGATTCTCCACAGAAAATGATGGCAAGCCAGATCTGATAGGTATACAGATGCTGATCAGACGTACCTTAAAAGTGGATTAATGCTCTATGACGTCAAAAAGGTGAACGTTGTTTGTTTAGGATACCCTCAACAATTCATCTTGAGACAGATCCCTTTAATTTGGTGATAAAACACTTGGTTTTAACAAGCTATCATGCCGTTTGATGCAGTTGTGCCATTCTCGATCTGACACATTCTGTAAATCCTACAAATTGACCTTAGGGCACTGTATATAAGCACATTATCTGTTTCATGATCACATGTTTAAAACCCGAGATAAGTAAAACAGATTTTCTTTATCCTATATATGTTTTATAATTTCCCGATGGCATGAACATACATTATATATAGCACACACCTGCTTGAGTCCCTGTCTTGAACGCTCTTTTTGCACACTCTGTAGGATTGCCTCTTCAGATAGCCTTCATGTAGGAGTGATGATTGTAATCTCCTGAGCTGTCAGGATTGGAGCAAACATCTCAACTGAAGAGTGTGTGGTTTGCACATTTGATGAAAGCACAGAAAGTACCCTAATTGCATGTTCTCAGGAATACTGGAATATATCGCTTCTGATATGGAAAAGCATGTTAGTTTGCATGACATTCTTAACCTAGCTGTTATACTCGCAAACCTGAACGTCGTTTGACAGGAAAAGGGTGCTTTAACTCTTTGAGTGCTGTAATTTTTCCCATCAAAATTTCAGTACTACATTTTACCAATTTTCATGAATTTTTCTGTGATTTTTCTGATAATTTTGGACCAAAGGGACATCAAATTTCATTTGCAAAAGTGTTTTATCAAAATTTGGCAAAAATCTGAAAAAAAATTTACTGGGGTATATTTTATATAGGTGACGGAAATGGTTCTACTCCGGAATAAAAAGGGCGCGATGCGTTCTACAGACTCAGTACGCCCAAATAATCACGTGATGCCGGTACAAACAAACCCACATGTGTACGAACGCGTATGGAATACACGTACGTCTATGCGCGTTTGCGCACATGGCTTTGTTTGTATCGTGGTCGATTCGAATTCCGGGTTTGGCCTATTGACTGTGGTCCTTGAAGGTTAATGCAATGTATGACAGATTACAGGATTATCACTCTACTAAAGGAAAATGGTCACTGTATTTAGAGTGAAAGGAAACACATTCACCCATGAATCCAGTGACTTTTTTACATTATGTTGCCATCCAGAAATGCATGGTAGTGAGATGTCATGGTTTCTGTGTCAAAACGGAATTTATGACCTCCAAATAAGATTAACAAGTCATTGACAATGACATAGTCCCCACTTGTAATAGGAGTATTAGTCTTGATGGGGCAGGGAAATGTGGTCATTAAGAAGTATCACTGGAGTGTATATGTTGAGATCTATGGGCACATAGGTCTATGTCGTTGTTCCCAATTTGAAACACATGAGGCATGTCTAAGTTATGGTTCTAAATCGGGAAAGAAGATCAGACCTCTAGCTGTATTGGCCAGCCAAGAAATACATATGCGCATAATAAATGAGGTACAAGATGTGACATCTTAAGGTCTAATATCCTATCAAAATTGGAGGGTATAGAACTTGTGGTTACTGAGTTATGCATATATATGTATAATCAAGGTCAAAGGTCATGGAGGTCACGTGACATTTTGAAAAAAAAATTGTATTGCTAATTAATCCCTATATGCCAAAAATCAGACCTTTAGCCCAGAATTAGATATGTGCATAAGTAATGAGGTAAAGCGTGTGTTGTCATAATGTTTCCCATCCAACTAAATATAAAGGACGTAGCACTTGTGGTTACTTATTTATTGACATAAATGTATATTTTAGGTAAAAGGTCATCGAGGTCACAAGACATTTTGTCAAAAAATGTCTATCCTATAGTTATCCCTATATACCCAAAATCAGACATGCAGCTCTATTGGCTTGCTCAGAATTAGATATGTGCATAATTAATGACGTACAGTATGTGGCATCATAAGGTCTACCATCATACCAAATATGAAGGGTGTACCACTTGTGGTTACTGAGTTATGGACAAATATGTATATTTCAGGTCAAAGGTCATTGAGGTCTCGTGACATTTTGTCAAAAAAAAATTGTATTGCTAAGTATCCCTATCTACCAAAAATCAGACCTCTAGCTCTATTGACTCACTCAAAATTAGATATGTGCATAATTAATGAGGTACAATATGTGGCTTCATAAGGTGTCCCATCATACCATACATGAAGGGTGTAGCACTTGTTGTTACTGAGTTATGGACAAATATGTATATTTCAGGTCAAAGGTCACCAAGGTCACGTGACATTTTGTCAAAAAAATTGTATTGCTAAGTTATCCCTATATACCAAAAATCAGACCTCTAGCTCTATTGGCATTAGGGGACGTTTCCATCTAAAAAACAATGCATATTCAATGCAAATTCACCTCTTGAAATAGGGGTTTCTAAGGGGTATGGAGCTCCTAATAAAGTTATTTGCCATCTCGTAAGCTGTTTGCAATATGTGATTAGAGATAGCGATTAAGTGGGTGTACAGGGAAGACATCTCTGCCTTACACACTTCACTCATACAGATAATCGTTCGCCTTGAACTTCTTTGAACATTGTACCCTAATTTTCACAGAATGAGACCTATAAATATACTACAAGCCATATGTTAGTTCAAATTAATAAAAGTAGGAACAAATTCCGATATCCTTAAATGATAATACTGTTGTCAAGGTTTACACGAGACTGAGTTTGTGCCGCTTCACTGTACAATAACTTGGCATAAAGTAGTACCGGCCAAGCTATTGGTATCTGAAGTTGTTGACTAAGCGTTATGTAATGTCTGATTACACTGGACAAAATGCTTGATATGCGCTTAGCATATGTATGTATATTGACGTATATGGAACAAAATACTAATTGCATACGCAATGTATGTCTTTGGATACGGAACATTCCAATACGTTAATATGCATAGCGTATTTATGTGCAGATCATGAGTATACGTAATGCAGATCTTTGCACGTACGCTAAGCGTACAGTATAGTTTTGCATTTTATTAGCATACGTACTGTATACTCAATGTATTTGATACATGTACAGAATCAGTATAAGTGTGTATATTGTTGTATGTCGAGCATTTTGCCCAGTGTTATATCTGATATAACTACTTTAGATTGCATATTATCAGTGCAGAAAGAGCCCAAAAAAGTGCAAGTTTTTAGATGCAAGCGTCTCGTCATGGGTCGCTCAAAATTAGATATGCACATAATTAATGAGGTACAATATGTGGTGTCATAAGGTGTCCCATCATACCATGCATATATGAAGGGTGTAGCACTTGTGGTTACTGAGTTATGGACAAATATGTATATTTGAGGTCACCAAGGTCATGTGATAATTTGTCAAAATATCTGAGATATTGTGCGTGAATGGATGGACGAAAGGTTGGTCGAACGGACCGACATGACCCAATCTATAAGCCCCCTGGACTTCATCCGTGGGGACTAAAACTGTGTCACTGCATCCTTTTTGCAATATGAATAAGATGAGAAACTAAATTTTTATTTTTCTTGGCCTTATACATGGGAGTCTTTGGAGAACTGACTTATACATGGGAGTCTATGTAGAACTGCCTTATACATGGGAGTCTATGGAGAACTGCCTTATACATGGGAGTCTCTGGAGGTTTAAAATATAAAGTCCTGTAACATGGCCAAATTAATTTGATCGCATTGTGAAACAAATCGACGTGCATCTGTATGGGGTAGGGGTACATATCCTTGTGCAAAGTTTGAAAGAAACTGACCAGGGCATGTCTGAGATATCTGCATGAACGGACGGACGGACGGACGCACGCACGCATGCACACACGGACATGACCAAACCTATAAGTCCCCCAGGACGGTGTCCATGGGGACTAAAAATCGCCGTCGATGGAAGGTCAACTTTAACAGATCACAAGTTAGCTCATCCAGCATTCTATCAAAATCAATTTTACATGAAGGTCATATTGCTTTACTCATAAGGCCTCTGTAGATGTAACGTTGCTTCGAAGTTGTACGTGATCAGTGTATTTGACAATAGCAACTCTGTGATGTATCATTTTAACTAAAAAGCTAATGGCAAGAGGATAAGGTACGTTACTAAGGATGTGCCACACAATGTATGTTATAAAAAATAACTAAGATCACAACGACAATGTAGGTTTGTTATTTCAGTTCCATATATCAAAAAATGCCTGACTTTGCTATTTCTCAGTAAATGGCATCAAGTGCAATCTTAAAGCATAATTAAAAGCTGCAATTTATGAAACAAGGTAAGTTTGATACATTTTATCATGTACAGAACATTTTATACAGAGCCATCCAAAGAAAAGAGAAGATTTTTCTCTGACAGGTTTTTTTGCACACAACTGTCGTCATCGAAGTCAATCTGAAAGGGAAGGATATAAAATTTTATGCAAGAGAAAGCGTAAAAAAAGTCTTAAAGGATTGTGATTGCTATTGCAGCAGCAGAATTTCAGTTAGTCTGTTCATGGTCTGAATAGCTATGCTCACGGCCACAATGTGTGATTCTCACTGAATCATCATATGCTAATCTGATTGAAATATTTAACATAAAATGGGTCATTGTATGCAGTCTGAGGAGTTCTTGCAGTTTTGATATGTGAATGAATTTTCAACCTGCATGAACTCAGCTCTGATCTTTAACTCAACTTCGTTGAGCTATTTTGAAAACTTTAGATTATAAAATTATAAATTATAAATTATAAAAAACTAAGTGACAGTGAAAAATGAGCTTAAATGATGTTGACAACTTTTTCCTTCCATAATTAGACTGGTCTTTTGGGTTAATTTCCTTGAATATGTCAATTCAATCAGTAATTTTCCCAATAACGCAACAAATTATATCTACCCGGTACATCTGCAGCATCTACTGTGTCATTGGAATGTATCATTTATATGGTACATACCATCTTTCGGACTAGTTCAGCAGAAATTTTCCTCTCTTGTTGTATATCATTCATGCTATGTACATGTAGGTGGTTTGGGAATGTCAGTCCTGCAGTGACTTTGTTATGAGGTGTGTAAGAGCTGCAAGTCATTGAGTGGTTTTAATAATATAATAGTAAATCCAAAATATGTGAAATGAAGAATTTTAGTATATGTTGTGACCTTTCTCGTATACTGTACTCCAGTATCTGTCAATCATCAAAATGCATAATGACAACTGACTATTACACAGGTAGAGAGGGTAATATCTCTCTTCACTTGCAGTATGTCCAATTTCTAGACCCTTACAGTTTGTGAAATTCATCTACATCATTAGGAGTCAAGTGAAAGGTGCGTAACCTATGACCTTGATTTGTCATGATCAACATTGTGTGATTAATATGACACTGTTTGCATTTTGTCATGTGTTGTTAATGTTACCACAGAATCCTGAAATATTACATAAAAAATTTATTATCCATTAATTATGCAAGTTTACATGCTATGATTTCTCCTTGATTATGATTTCTCACAATGAAATTTCTGAGCCGTGTGCCATGGTTGCTTTTTATGTATTGTTCACAGTAAGAACTTGGAAATTTTATGGTGCACTTCTTTCTGGATTTTGAAGGTCCGCTTTTCATGCTATGAAATTAACATCATAATTAATTGATTATAGGTCAAATGTCACATGATGCTATATAATTGAGAGTTACTGCATCATGTTTCTTAAGGAAAGAGAATTCTGGCTGTCCCAGGCATGCCTTATTGCTAATATATATAGAGCTCCTACATGAACTTTGCCTTAACCCTGTGGGCAAGGACTTAGTATAGTCAGCAACCTACATGTATGGCTGTGTTATAATCCAGGAGGGGTTTGCTGCCAAGGATTCTTACTCTGTTCCAGTACTACGGGGTTTTAAATATCGCCAACATGCTTTAGCAATCTGACAAACGCATACATCTCAGAGTGGGATCTGAAAAACTGACCTGTCAACTGCCAAAAAGCTTAGGTCATTAAAATTCGAACTGAAAGGTCAACAGCAGGAGGACAAGCCTGAATAAATGTATTTTGCATTACAATTTTGATAAAATACACATATTAACAATCAAATTTTAACAACTTAGTTCGGTTAGTGAACCACCCCTTTTTTCAAGGATGGGGATTAAGGTGGGGTGGTTTTGATTGTGATGTCTTTGCTAATGACGTACATTGCGAGTTTAATGAATCAGATCCAGAATTTACTGAATTTGACTTCCAGTGTTCAATGGCTGTAATAGCAAGTTCTTATGTAACCATGGTAACATAAATTGTTTCCATGGCCAAATGGTGTTTTTACAATGTATTCAGTCAAGAAGTGAAAAAACCATTAAAGCACCTTTGACGTTTATCCTTGACCATGGGAAATATCCATTATTAGGTTATTAGTAGTCATGGAGAGCTAGCAATACAGTTTCAAGTTCAAGAAGACAGTTGTTATTTTACAAACATTTATAACTTACCGATATATGTGAGCTGTATTCAGGTTAAAAAACTTCTTGTGCTATCAAAGGAGTTATTAAGTCAATTGACAGTCACACTTAAATTAAAATTCAAAATCGTAAGCCGATACACAATTAATATTTTGTATGTTAAAAATCAACACACAGACTAGAACACAAGACAGGCGTGTTTGAATTTTGTTCTTAAATCAATAAGGAAAATTAGAACTAATAATAATAAAAAAGTGGTTAGTGGCTGTGTGCTGTCTTTACAGGTGGAACAGATGGCAAATAACAGATGTGTATAATGTATTGAAACACAAATAGATTTCATGTGATATACATTGTGTAATCCCAAGGCCTCTTATCTCTATTTTCTGTGTGTTAAGGTCTGAGCTTAACATTTAAGTCACTGAAGTGCAGAGAATTAGACTGAATATAATTCCCAATTTCAAGGGCTACATCATTTGCATTCAGTTCATGCACAGAGAGAGACACTGGAACAAATCGGATAATCCCTTATGGTCAGCTGATCCTCATCAGCATTAAACTGCTTTTTATATAGAAAAAACACACTCTCCAGCTAGAAAATTCACACCTTTCTTTAACTGGAGTAGCAATTGAGCTCACGCTGTGTAATTATCGTAAATGTATTATAGCAGTTGTCATCTTGTGGAGTTGTTTCAATAAATACCATATTTAACTCAGCAGTGGCTGTTATTGGTATGGATATTATAATTGATTAAAGGGTTGAGGGATGTCAACTTGGGCAATCAAGCACAAGTTGATGTGATCATGCTTTGGGTGTGTGGATACAGTTAAAGTTGATACTTCAGGTCAAATTTGATCAGTTATGTGCAAGTCACCACAGGAAACGTGACATCGGTGAAAATACAAGAAAAAAATGTCAAAAAACAGCTGACAGCTGTCAATTAGTTTTTGATAAGAGAAACAGTCCACCCCTGAGGGATCATCTCTGGTTCTTTAATGCAAACTGCAATGCATATACTGCTCATAAACTTTTTAAATAAAGCTGAAGTACTAAAATCTGAGCCATATGTTCTATCCTTTCTCTCAGAATTTGGCATACATTGACTTTTGTACATTCGACGGTCCAGGTAGAAACTCCACCTTTAGACTAAACAAGAAAGGAAGATTTAGACTCTTAAATTGATCACAAAATCATTAAAGGTCATAACAAAATACAATTTTTGAATTCATATATATATACGTACGCTCTGTGCCCAAGTTCAGAGGTTGCCATAAAGCCATTATGGTGATAACCGGGAGGGCACATTGTATACATTTTGTGTGTGTGTATATATATATATATATATATATATATATATATATATATATATATATATATATATATATATATATATATATATATATATATATATATATATATATATATATATATATATATATTTATCAAGTACAAAGTAATGGTATCTGTTACTTTAGTTTCATGTCATGCATCCTGCAATCATCAGACAGATGATTGCAGATGATTATTTATAACGCTCTGCTTTAGCATTGAGCACTGTAATTTCCCACGAGGACATCTGTATACTTCGATATATATATGTGTGTGTGTGTATATATATATATATATATATATATATATATATATATATATATATATATATATAATATAGACAATCACAATTTGTTTATGTGCAGATGATAAAAATCAGATCATCTTTTGTGTTCTTTGCATAGTCTGGTGATTGAGTGCTAGAGATGTATCCTTCACTATGGCTTTGTATATGTAATTGAATTAACTGTACTCATTCAATGCCACAGATGCACAAATTATGCTCCTGTTTAAATTTGCTATCTGTCACTCTATCGGATATTTCTTGCTAGTAAAATGAAACATTGCCAACAGTATTTGTTGACCATCAGCATAATTTTTGCAATTAAAACTTTATTTGTTCCCAGGGTCAGAGCAGTTTGACTTGTTGTGAAAAGCTGTAATTTCATCATTTCTAATCAGTTGGTCTGTTGTTCATGGACAGTAGCCTGTCCAATTCAATTATCATATGGCCGCGTTATGATTGCTTAATATTATATGCACAGGTGTACCGGTAGATGTTGCGTACTGTTTGCTATATATATACAGCAACATTCAACCAAAATGAAATCTAGTCCATCCCATCATGGACATATACATCCATGATCTCAACCAGGGTAACAAGCCTCTATCATTCTATACAGGAATTTCAGACCATTGTCTGAATTGTTTTACATGTATGTACTTGCTTTATATGGTATGTACATTTTTAAGATCAGCCAGAACCCTATGCTATAAGCAGATTTGTGCATGAAAATGGGTCTTAATAGCATTCCTTGTGTCTACAACGTGCCTGTTGTCTTACGTACGCTACAGTATGTGTTCACTCATTCACAAAAGGTTAATATATATTTTGCTTAGGTTTTCAAATATGGCCAAAACTTTATCATTCTCAAGTCAATCAGTGTTTCATTTGATTTTTGATTTTTTTTAGCCGGATTAAAGATCGTTGTTATCTTTTCTTTATTTATTTTTACCGTAAAACAATTTCAAAGAATTTCATATTTTTGTTGTTAGAAAGCTTTTAAGAAATATATAGAATAATAATGTATCGGTGTACTGTATATTTCATTTAAAAAATTAACCCTGAGACTAAAATATTGGCCAGAATCTGAACTACATTGTAAATGTAGTTTTCAATTGAAAGATCTATCTAGTAAGTATGGCTTTTGTAGGTGATTTACAATCATAGTTTTCTTTTGTACATGTAATGGATGGTATTAATGACTGACATGATTTTTAGCCATCTTTTGCTTAACAGGGGTCATGACCTTAGTGTGTTCTCAAAGCATCCTGCCTGTGTGTGATTGAACTCCCACTTGCGTGTATGCTGACATGAACAATTAAATGCTAACTGTGATGGAAGGGCGTTTGTCAAAAAAGATCCCACCGTTGCATAATGCTTGCAATGTACAATCATGTACGTGTACTGGTATAACACAACAATCTTGGAGGTTAGAAGTGATTTACAGTATTGCGGCTGCACTCATAGCTTTGAAGTTTTACGAGATATCATTTTTCATTTTGTGTGGGCAATGACCTCAGCCTCATGTTTTTCGAATGCTCGGCAGCAGGCCACCAGATTATGTGGGGATTATCTAAATACCAAGATAAATTCATCCCCCATAATACAGACATTAATAATAATTGAAATGAAGTGGGAGTATAAGTACCCTCAGTATCCTGATTCCTCAGGGGCAAGGCTCTTCCTGTGTATGTACATGATGTCCTTTTTAAGCATGGTTTTCAGCAATTTAGTGTACAATGAGGTTTACATTAATTCGTCAGTGGGGGCTGCTATGTTTCAGGGGCAGCCAAACAACCAATTTCAAGAAATTGTCACCAAAGACTGTTTTCAGTGGTTTCAATTCAAATATAGCATTAAAAAAAGGAATTCTGGGCAAAATGAAATTTTTGAGGGGAAAGTTACGTTTGCAACTGACCTTCTATTTCAGTTTGAAAAGCTTCCCCTCCAAACTGCAGATTTCACACATTTTCCCTCCATACCACAAGAACTCCACAGTTTGTCCTTGCCATTGAAGTATGCTTAAAATAAAAGTAAATCAAAATTTTTTCCCATCTACCGGTACTAACATAAAAAGAAGTACCACCCTTTGATGGTATAAAATGAAGCCCCGGGCACCACAGAGCCACTTGCGAACACTTTTTTATATATGCACAGCTTCATCAGCTGGCCCTGACGTTGTACTACTTTAGCTGCACATGCCGAACAAGCTACACGTGTACCTCTAAGTATACCCCAGATTCTGTTAAAAATACTTACCTGGTATATTAGAAGACTGAATGTTATCAATATGGGTCAACTTTTACCCTAAATGTCACTGACACTTAGTGTTTCATACTTAAATTAACCAAAGTGTGTGTGTGCAATCATGTTCGCATTAATTTGCATGTTATTACATCGGAGAACATCCTGTACAGTATATTTAATGCCCCAAAGATATAAAATATCACTCAAAATAGATCATGGTGCACAGAAGACTACATGTACATGTACATGTGGATGTAATATTTGTAAGTGAACTAGCAAGCAATAATATTTGCTCTCAAAATATGTCCAGTTTAACTTGTCATTTAAACTGCCTGTTTTTGGATGGTTACTAGTGTACCGGTATATTATTGATATTTTCGATCAAACGTATCTCTCATGTTTGTTGTACAATAGTTTTGTACAGAAACAAACTGGGTACATGTCGCAAATATCCAGTAATACATGTATGTCACACAAATGGCATTGCTTGAATTGACAATGTTCAATAGATTCAATTCCTTCAAAATACAAATTAGACAGTCTGTTTTACTTGCTCTCCATATTGCATGTCTTATAAATATTGACAAAATGTAATGGGTTCCTGCATGGAATGTCTAAGATATTATCAAATATAACAGTTGTGGATCATATTTAGGATAACATTTCTCTGGAAATTGTTCCAGTTATTATCAAATATAGCAGTAGTGGATCATATTCAGGATTACATTTCTCTGGAAATTGTTCCAGATTGCTGCATCAGCTACATTATACTTTTATTTAATGGAGATATGTAAGTAACCTTCATCCTTAGTAGAGTCAGCTACGGAAGACTGTGGATGTCGTTATTGTTTTGCAAATGACAGTGGAGAAGATTACAACCAGAGAGCCTATACACCTACTGTAACATGATATGCGGGGATAAAGAATCACTGTTCCAGGAAACCAGGACTTGATCTGCTGTATGTAATTTGTTTAACATGTAATCTGAACCAAGTCACATATTGATGACTCAGAATCTATTACAGAGTCACCCAGCAGAAATGTGAACTTCCATGCATTCACTGAAAATACTGAAAATTTCTGATCCTCAGAATAAGTAAAATCCTAATAGTTAACTGGACACACGAATTCATCTACAGATGACATTAGCTAAAAGTTTGAAAATGCATCACAGGAGTAACGATAATGTCAGGAGATGTGTGGTCTCTTCAAATAAATTTATGCAGGATACAATGGATATATGGTACCGGTACTGCCGGTACACAAATTGCACTCATACTACCTTACTGGAGCCACATTTTCTTTCCAGTGCAAACAAAGCTGCACAAAATGTCAGCAAATGATCAATTCATGTTCAATGGTGCATGATTATAATTAATAATTCAAAATGCAGTGTTTTAGAAATATTAGCAATATTGTTCACATTTTCAATGCTCAATGAATTTCGTCCCTGAAATGAATGACAGAGAATAGTTGTAAGATACTTATAGATGGTTTCCATGATCAAAAAAAATCTTCTGTTGTCTCATGACACAAATGCGTAGGGATCGAAACATCTTGAAGATGACAATGAAGTTCTGCACATTCAGTGACATACCAGTCGCATACAAAAATTTATGATGTTCACACTTGTGCTTATACCTTAAGCAGCTTTGTCCTGCCCAAACTATGTAGATGTTGACATATTACCGGTATTTTAATCTTTTTTGAACAATAACACGTTTACAATAACAAAGACTCTTTGAATGATGAGGTTTTATCAGAAAATTAAACTGAGTTTTAATCAGCACTTTGTCAGATATATCAAGTATTCAGATGACTCATGCAAATTCATTTCAGTGTATGTTTGGCCGACAAGCATGAAAGTTTGCAATCAATTTGGAGTGCCATTCTACATAAGTTTGCACAGTCATCAGCTTTCAAAGTTTTACAGGTTCTAGACAAAGTGTGTTTTGAGTCAATATTTACCAAACTCCGGAATATTGTTAAAGTTTCTGGCATGCTCTGACACAACTGCTGTGATGTAAAGAGGAGGATTGTGGGTAGTTAACCAGGAACTTCCATAGAATTTTCTGTCATGTCACTTGTTGATTAAGCTGTTACCTGGAACATCCAAAAGTACAGATAGAGGGCAAGCTAAGCGTCATATCCAATTACTTTTACTCTAATTTCTGAAATCAAGAGGACTATTATGGCTTTAAAACTCTGGTTTGGAGAAAAATAACACATTTGAAATTCGTAATGGCGCTTGAGTGACAACTGGCAGTTAACAACAAGATCTAACGCTCAGTACAAAAAAAATTACTGGCATACCATGAACCTATCTGGTTTCATAAACATCTAGACTGTATATTCTGTTATCCAGAAAGGTTTACATGTCATTGATCTTTTTTTTAAATTATGAAGATTTGGAGGGGGGGGGGGAATTACCTTTAGAATAATGAGAAAGGCCTCGGGGAAACAGTCCTTCTTTGATTCAAACAACTGTCAATCATTCAGTGATGCAGAGAGGAGGAAAGTGCTCAAACTTTTTGTAATTTCAGACACGATCACTTGCACTAAGGTCTAAAGTGACATGAAAACTAATTTTTATGGACATGAGTGAGCAATAAGACAAGTGAATGTACCATTCATTCTTACGAAAGGCAGGTGCATGGTATTTAATTTTTGTAAAACTCTAGGTAGACTCAATGCTTTGTATTAATTGATGTCAAGAAGAGCTAGTAGTAAGAACATCGATATTATTCTCACTTGAGGAATTAAGCCATAATTTTTACATTTCTGCCAAAAAATTATGGCCGAACGTATGATACGGTATGTTACTTTTCATTAGGATGTGCTGGCTCTAAAGAATGGTCGTATTGTTCTTACAATTGCAAATTACATGCTATGTTAAGATGCTGTGGATATACAGGTTGTCTAGGGCAAAGTAACATTAATATAATTGGACTCTTTTACTGCAATTGCTATAACAGAGATCATGATACAAAAGATTTTCTGAAGTCTCACCCTATCATCATTTTGTGAACTTTTGTAGTTCAGTGATCGGTTGTTCTACAGCCACTTCCCACGCCCCTGTTAAGATAAAGTGAATTATTTCATTTGTAATTTGTGATTTCACTGCCAAGCATTGCCAATTTCTGAGTATTTTTAATTTTTTTATGAGCGTCTTGTTTCATGATCATTTTCACTATATGTGTGGCACCAATTCCGTAGTTTTCTAAAACTTTGCTCTCTGATTGTGTGGAGTGACATTTTATGCAGTGTACACTAGGCAGTGAGTGCAAATGAATCATTTTGATGATATTGCGTTGAGGCAGCCTCAGTTCTTGTAGTAAATCCACCTAGTGAAATTGTATTTTATGATATAAATTTGATACTTTTTTCTTTTTATTTGTATTGCTTTGACAAAGAAATGTAGGCTGCTATACTTGTCAAAGTGTGATTTAGGGCAAACAGATTACCGATAATGCATGGCCATACTAAAACTCACCTACCAAACTTGGTGTTAATCCTGATCCCTGGCCTTTTCGAGTTGGGGTTTAAGCATATGGAATGAGACGTAGGCCATATGTCTCCAGGTTATCCTAATTTTGTCACTTAGCATGGCGTCATGTTATGAAAAACAAATGCCTGAAGCATCAAGTTTAACTCAAGGAGATTTAATTGTTATAATGTAGCACACATCTTTTTTTTATATGCTTGTCGTTCAGTAATGTGACAAACCCGGAATTCGAATGGACCACAGTAAAAACAAATCCATGCTCAAACGCCCATAGAACGCATATCTCTATTTACGTTTGTACACATATTGTTTGTACCACCATCACATGATTTCTTGGGCATACTGTGTGTGCAGAATACATCATGTCCTTTTTATTCCGGAGTAGAACCACTAATAACATGAAAATTATGGAAACTTTGCATTGCATACATCATCTAACAAGTTGTTTAGCAGGTTGATGCAAAATGTAGTTTTAAAATGACTGTTTCAGTTATGAGATTTATTACCATGAAAAACACGTCACAGTAACTTTTAACATGTATTTTGCATATAGACAACAATTCGGTTCAACAGAAAAATTTAATCAATCATTTTCCGAGTCCCTAACTTCACCCCGGGTCAATAAGACATAAATTAAAAGGCCCCAGCTAAAATGCAGAAATAGTAACTGATGAGTGCTGTTTTACAGTATGACTTATCTTACAAAAATGGAAAGAGTGTTTGCGTAAAACTCGTACTCAATATTACATATTGATCTTTTTTTTTCTTTAGTACTGCAGTTTGTCGAGTTTGATCGATTGATTGTCAAATTATTCCAGTGCGCAAAAATAGAACTTTGTCACATGCACCTAAAAATGCCTGCTCAACATGCTCAGACCCGCTTTCCAGGTATATTTTTATAAGCAAACCTGCATCATTTATGACAAATAATTATAGCTTAGGGTAGACATCTGTTGTTCTTTATAAATTTGTACGATTGCAAGCAATTGAAAGGTAATTACATAGCTGAGTGTCTTTAACAATATGCTAACACATGAGCATTGAGAAATTTGAAGTACCAATTTAGTTATATGATAAATTATTAAGGGAAATTTTTTCACCATATGTCCAATATCATAGCCAACAATTAAATAGACAAGCACAAATATCGTGAAAATGAAGTCTTATTTCCTGTTATATGCAGTGTGTTTCAACTGATATGGTATATTTTAACTCAATTTTACCCATTGTTATTATTCAAAATACAGATTTGTATTCAATTTCTTGGAATTTTGTATATGATTACATCCTACTAATCTGACAGATGCTGTACCAGTAATTCAATGTTATTTCATGAAAATATATTTGAAAAGCTACTAATGCAATTATTTCTCACTTCTTGTACCATATTTTGTGCTGGATGTTACACATTGATGTGTTTTCAGCATATAAAGCGTCCAGTCTTTTAGTCCCCACGGACACCGTCCTTATAGGTTTGGTCATGTCCGTGCGTGCGTCCGTGCGTCCGTTCATCCGTCCGTCCGTCCGTCCGTGCGTCCGTCCGTCCGTTCACGCAGATATCTCAGAGACGCCTGGAGCGCTTTCGTTCAAACTTGGTACAAGGATAGTACCCTACCTCATACAGATGCACGTCGATTTGTTTCACAATGCGATCAAATTTGGCCGTGTTAGAGGACTTTTTAGTTTTCACCTCCATAGACTCCCATGTATAAGGCAGTCTAGTCCATAGACTCCCATGTATAAGGCAGTCCATAGACTCCCATGTATAAGGCAGTCCATAGACTCCCATGTATAAGGCCAAGAAAATAAAATTTAGTTTCTCATCGTGTTCATAGTGCAAAAAGGGTGCAGTGACACAGTTTTTAGTCCCACAGATAAAGTCCAGGGGGCTCATAGATTGGGTCATGTCAGTCCGTGAGTCCATCCATGTGAGTCAATCCGTTCACACAGATATCTCAGACACTTTGACAAAATGTCACGTGACCTTGGTGACCTTTGACCTCGAATATATACATTTGTCCATAACTCAGTACCACAAGTGCTAAACCTTTCACATATGGTATGATGGGACACCCTATGACGCCACATATTGTACCTCATTAATTATGTGCATATCTAATTTTGAGCGAGCCAATAGAGCTAGAGGTCTGATTTTTGGTATATATGGATAACTTAGCAATACAATTTTTTTTGACAAAATGTCACATGACCTTGGTGACCTTTGACCTCAGATATACATATTTGTCCATAACTCAGTAACCACAAGTGCTACAGCCTTCATATTTGGTATGATGGGACACCTTATGACGCCACCTATTGTTCCTCATTAATTATGTGCATATCTAATTTTGAGCGAGCCAATAGAGCCAGAGGTCTGATTTTTGGTATGTAGGGATAACTTAGCAATACAATTTTTTTGACAAAATGTCACGTGACCTCAATGACTTTTGACCTCAAATATACATATTTGTGCATAACTCAGTAACCACAAGTGCTACACTCTTCATATTTGGTATGGTGGGACACCTTATGACGCCACAATTTTACCTCATTAATTATGCGCATATCTAATTTTGAGCGAGCCAATAGAGCTAGAGGTCTGATTTTTAGTATGTAGGGATAACTTAGCAAAACAATTTTTTTTGACAAAATGTCATGTGACCTTGGTGACCTTTGACCTCAAATATACATATTTGTCCATAACTCAGTAACCACAAGTGCTACACCCTTCATATTTGGTATGATGGGACACCTTATGACGCCACATATTGTTCCTCATTAATTATGCGCATATCTAATTTTGAGCGAGCCAATAGAGCTAGAGGTCTGATTTTTAGTATGTAGGGATAACTTAGCAATACATTTTTTTTGACAAAATGTCATGTGACCTTGGTGACCTTTGACCTCAAATATACATATTTGTCCATAACTCAGTAACCACAAGTGCTACACCTTCATATTTGTATGATGGGACACCTTATGACGCCACATATTGTTCCTCATTAATTATGTGCATATCTAATTTTGAGCAAGCCAATAGAGGTAAATATATGATTTTAAGTATATAGGGATAGACTATAGGATAGAAATTTTTTGACAAAATATCATGTGACCTCGATAACCTTTACCTTAAATACACGATTATGTCAATAAATAAGTAACCACAAGTGCTATGTCCTTTATTTTTAGTAGGAGTTGAGACCTTATGACAACACATGCTTTACCTCGTTAACTATGCCCATATATAATTGTTGGCAAGCCAATAGAGCTAGAGGTCTGAATTTTGGCATATATGGATTGATTAGCAATACAATGTTTTTTTTTTCAAAATGTCACGTGACTTGATGACCTTTGACCTTGAATATGCATATATATGCATAACTCAGTAACCACAAGTTCTATACGCTTCAATTTTGATAGGATAATAGACCTTAAGATGTCACATCTTGTACCTCATTTATTATGCACATATGTATTTCTTGGCTGGCCAATACAGCTAGAGGTCTGATCTTTTTCCCGATTTAGAACCATAACTTAGACATGCCTCTTGTTTCAAATTGGGAACAATGACATAGACCTATGTGTCCATAGATCTGAACATATACACTCCAGTGATACTTCTTAATGACCACATTTTCCTGCCCCATCAAGACTAATACTGCTATTACAAGTGGGGACTATGTCATTGTCAATGACTTTTTTTGATCTAATTTCAGTTTTCAGCCAGCTCATTATCTGTGTTTGTGAAGAATGCCGGAGAGTAATTCATACTCATTAACAACAACTCCGCCTTCTGTAACAAATTTATACATTTTTTAAAAGGCTCATTGTAAGTTGGTGTTAATCCCATTTGTAATGTTGGTATAAATGAATGCAGCAGACGGAAGTGTAAATACTTGTAAATTGTAACTGATCATTGATCCCATATGTTACAGCTTCCATAATGTCTCATATTGAGCGTTTTAAGCACAGCAGATAATTAAAAACAAAACAAAAAAAAACAACTCAAATTTTACTGGTACACAAAACAAGTAATTTCATGTAAATATCCAGGTGCTTCAGATTTTAACAGGCATCTGACTACATTGCTTTTATGCCTGTTGAACATACTGGTATGAAAGGCTAGACTAACATGTCACCAGAGTAATGACTACAGCAACAAGTGTAGTGTCAAACATCGAATGAAATAAAATGTCGGGTACAGTATACAGGCAGGACTGAACCAATGATAATTCACTTCTGGGTAATGCATCATAATGGAGGAAGGCAAATAAACTGTGCTGATTTTGGTGATTTTATCTCTTGCTGAATGAAATACATCTGTAACTACCAGTGTAATGAATATTAATTTCAGGAGTATTGATCAATTGGTATAAATGAAGTTAGTGATAAAGGCCGTATTAGCCTCTAGCTATATTTATATTAAGTAAAGAAATTTCCCAGAAAAAAGGTACATATACTTTCGTATCCATTATCATATCAGACACTGTACCTGTATACATTAACTGTGTCTCTAGAACATTTGAAGAGAGTTCTGGGTATTACGTTGAGGTCATGAAGAATTTTTTAAAGCTGTCATGCACTAAAATCCACAGTATATTATATGTTTGATTATTTTATATATCATTAAAGAATGTACCACTTGTGGTAGAACTCTCCTCTCATGAATTCATGGTAAAATCCATGTCCCACAAAGCTGAAAAAATAGTGCATATGAATTTACATTTCCAAGTTATCAACTGTAGTGATCGTTCTCTATGCTGTCATAATAATTATTTTGCATACTATTAATAATGTCTCACAAAATCACTAGAAAGTGAAAAGGTATCCCAATAAAAGATTGAATATTTCATTTTATCCATACACAAGAACATGTCCACAAAAAGTAATTTTTATAGGGGCAGTAATATACATTATAATGATTGTGAAATTAAAAAATTGGGGTTGTTAAATCTCTTAATGTTAGCTATTGTGTGAATTAAAGTGTAGTTCCAAATTTATGTAAAGTATACAAAGCATGGTACAGCAAATCGTGATCTCCCCAAACAGTTGCATTTAAAATGAAGGAATCTGAACATCATGCTGAGCTCATTTGGAAAGATCAGATGTTTATAAAATCCAATGTTTGCAGTGTTTGATGATAGCCAAAGGACAGGGAATGAACTGCAACATATAAGGCAAGCGTGGTTTTTCCAAGGAGGAATATACCTCCAGTGAAAGCTTTATGTAGAGGAAACTTGAATGGCATTGTATTAAGTTGAATGCAATTGAACTGTCTCACATGGCTAATCTGTGTGCAATAAGCATTCACAAGTTTGAACTTCCATCAATTACAGTTGATGAGTGGTAATGCAATGGCAATAGTTCCCACACAAGAAATTCAGGTTATCCTTGCCCAGTATTATGGAAACAAATATGCAGAAAGTTCTGAAAGTGTTAATTGTGAAATAATATGTATCTGATGAACAAGGGTAATAAACAGTTACGGAATGGTGCATAGGATTTAGATTAAAAATTTTGTTTGCTTTTTCTCAGTAAATACATAATGCATAACTGAAGAATATGCATTGCTGTTGACATCCCTCATGTTTAATGCTCAGTTTCTGAATAAATATATCCATGCAAAATGTATTAATGAGTATTGTTTGAATGCTATGTCAATCAAATGATAACCATTCCTCTCAATTGAGATTTTAATGACAGTGGTTTGCCTTAATGGTCGGCAATATGGGAACTATGCACCCTGTCTGCTGGTAAATTAAGGAGTTGCCAACACTGTGAGGTTTAACTATCTTCTAGTGGTAATATATATCAGGTTATCTCAGAGAAATCAACTCTTCGAAGGTTGAAACATTGTATGAGAGGTGGTCAGACATGGTCAAAACAACACCACCAGATCTGCAAAAATGATGTTGATGGACAGGTAACAGGCCGGATGTATGTGGATATGTGTTAGATGTTCTAACTCCGCGTGGCCCCCTTCCAGACAATGTTTCAAATTTTGCAGAGTCTATTTCTTTGTTTTTGACTGCTAATTATTACCACCTACACGATAATTATGCTTTGCAGTGTCGGCAGATTCTCAATTAAGATAGTACGTATAGTTTCTGTATTGGCAACAGTTCAACCAAAACATAGTGTAACAGCTACAGCAACTGTCTAGTTTTTGAGTGTATCATTTGGTCAAAATACTGTGATTTTAATCCTGCCCATATCCATAGGTTTGAGATGTTCACAACCTATTTGCTGAAAAAAGCTATCCCCACAGCACTTACTGGTAATGAAGTTACACTTGATTCAGGTGGAACAATAAACATTTAATAATTGAATGTCACAAGATGATGTTGATTAGCCATGGCAGTTACCAAGGTATAGGACAGGCTTATTTGTTGTTGCGAGCCCATCTTAACTGTTATAAAGATCAAAGAGAGTTACATAATACAATTATTTTTATACATGTTCAGAAGGTCCCATAATCAATAACATATACTGTAATGGATAGTTAAACAACTGTATTGATTGTTGGTAATAGCTTTCCATAAGCATAGTCGGAGGCTAATGCAGTCAGTGCTTTGTATTTTCCCTAATAAATTTGAAATTTATAAGGGTTGTATTGATTTTAAAGGTATTAACGACTCGAGAGTCATTTTTGTCAACAATCCATATGGAATATTTTTGTGAACAGAATTTAGACGTCATTTAGAAATAATGTAATACGAATTTGTAAGCACTAGGCTAATACAGTTTGTGTACAAATGTGTTAAGATTTAAAGTTGTTGTAATAATGGCTTTTTGCAGTTTAAAGAGTACGAGAGACGTACCATGGAAGTACCATACAGCTATTATGAGTGTCTAACATGGTGTTAGTTTATTGTTAACAATGCCTATTGTCAGTGGTACTTTGCATGCATCAGCCTATTTCATCATGTTTTAGAGTAGTGCAGCAAGTAAATGTTTGATTCTGCAGAAATGCTGATGGCATTCTGTAAACCTTTTATGATGTCGAATATTGTAATTGTAAATACACAGCTACATCATTCCATAATTACACTGTTGATATCTTAGGTCAATCAGAATTCAGTTGATTTTTTTCAATATATATTTCAACTTGGTACGGAAAAATTAGAGCTCTGTTTAAAGTGAAGATGAAATAATGGTACTATTCAGTTTGTAAAGGTACATGCAGTTTGAATAGATGAATTTTCCCATCTTTATGAAAGGATATTTGCTGTCATCAATATCTTTATGCATGCCCATATGTCTGACTCCTTAAGTGGTTTCATATCTCAAGAACAGCTCATTTGATTCTGAAATGAAATCTGATGCACACATGCATGCATTTTAAGAATCATTCCATCTTATCAGATTTGGTGTTTGCATGACTGGCTTGCAAGACAACAATATGAAGAAAGGTGAAGCTTTTGTACAATGGTCTCCTATTGCAAAACCATTTCCAATCTATATTAAGGAAACTCAATTCATACTGTACTACTACTAGTTCCAAACATGACTACCCAGCAGTCAAAGCCATACTTGGAAACAATCATCAAAGTTGGCACAATAAAAGCATACTGTAATCTCTCTCTCTCTCTCTCTCTCTCTCTCTCTCTCTCAATCTGTTACTTAACAATTATCAGACTAGTTTTACCCATAGGATGTTGGCCTTCTATAGAGTTGTGATGTGTGATGTACCATTGTAGTATAGTTCTAGGTGATGTCAAAATTCGATAAATAATATTTGATAAATAGAACCGATCTAGAACTAGAACTATGGTATAGCTTTTGGCATTGAGCACTGTAATTTCCCACGAGGAGATATATGTGCATATATATTTATAAAATGCCACATGTGTTGTGATTCACCAGAATACATCATGTGTTGAGAAAATAGATACGTCTTGTCCCAACTGACTCAACAAAAGTGACGCTAGAGGGTATTTTTGAGGCTTGTGGCCTGGAGGAATAGCAGTGTGTTTTTGGTGGAAGGCATGTCCCCTTGGGGTAATAAATGGGCACTATAGCCCTCATGACCAGGTAATAGGTGTTTAATATACATACACACCAGTTGGAGCTTATCTGATAATTTTCTTTTGACAAATATGATTTTGATAATTGAAATAAGAGATGCTTAAGTTTTTTTTGTTTTAAACGCTAACCTGTATGAGTAATTAGTGATGATAAATTTATATCTAGAGAGAGTGAATGAGTGAGTGTTTATGAGAGAAATTGAACTAAAAGGTGAAAATAGCCCTTAAAGATGGCTGTTATCAGAATTGCAAAAAATAACGATGACCTAAGGTTTTTGTCAACCATTGCTATCAGTAAATGAAGAAAACCTTACCCTAAATATGCATCATGTACATATACCATAAAAGCCCATTAGCAGTAGCTCTTTCTTTTCGAGATGTCAACAAGCACACTTATTCAAAATTATGTTACTTTATTGGTCTACTGAATGCTGTTTTAGGTCAGCAACAGATGCACATTAAATCAACATGCCTCCTAGCCATTGAATCTTTTGAGATTATAGGTATCGCTACACTTTCATTCCAGTAATTACTTTTCTTGAATGTACGGTAGTTTTTTAGAAAAAAATCATGGCTAGTCCTTTCCGCATTGAAATGTGACATAGATTTTGATAAAACTCTTTTAAGTCAAGTGCCACTTGGCTGTGTACATTCACCATGTACCATTCATGTTAGCCTGCCTGTTAACAATGTCCTCGTTGCTCAGCTATCATTTATGTGATTTTACATTGACACAGTCAAGATCATTAATCAGTTTTACTGTTACAGTTGTTCATTTTGATGCTGTACAATAAAGTTCAGTAGACTATGTGGCTCTGCCATGCGAATTTACGAATGGAAAGTGTAGCAATGAGTCACTTTATCAAAATCACAGCTGAACAGGTTTTCTTGACAGTACTGTGCTAGGATATTTATGAACTTCAATTATAATTTAAATGGGATGGGATAAAGTTGTTTGTAACCGCCACATTGCCTCTGAGATTTACCTCTCCAATGTCATTAAATTGTCCATATCAGATTGCATTCCCACCTATAGGAAGTACATCAACAGCATAAGTTGCCCAAAGGTTCTTATGACTCAATTTTTCTGTTGCTTTACATAGGCTTATTCTATTGTTGTTTTTTTGATGTGCTAAAAAGCCATTACCTGTTCCCAAACAAACTTGCTTCATATTTTATGAGATTTGGTGTAACGTCTGTTTACATGTACCTGCACGGTACATCAAGTTTAGAATCATGTTCCCTAGTTGTGGCTAACCATCAGATAGTTTTTCAGCAAAATTTGCATCTCAGCAACACGTAGGTTACCTCGTCTTCTGCTCATTGCTAAACCATCCCCTTGTAGTTCCCTGAATTGCTGCTTTCTCTTCAGCAATCACACTGAATGACTGCTGTGCATCGTATCTGTATTCAGTCTGCAGCTTTGATTCTCTTACACTGGAAAGTTGTTGGGGTGAAGTTCCTCTAATACTGTGTCTCATGTATGATAATACCGGTATCTTTTCATTATTTATGGACTCTGTCAATAACACTGATGAGCAGCAGGTGTAACACTTCCGCTGGACATAAGTTTTGATGGTTTGTGGGAGTCTGTGGGTGGAATTAATATACATTCCTTCTTTGAAATTGAAGTTTTCTAAGTGAGCTGCTCTATCCTGTTGACAGTAATAGTGCTGTAGATTAACTACACTTTTGTTAAGGTACGGTAGAATGCATCTCGGGGACAGATATTCAGACTCTCAAACTTTCACAATTCCTTACTGATATACCACTTGTGGGAGTTCATGTAAAAGCTCTGGGTGTAGCAAAACTTTTCACCTAGCTTAGTTACTAGAAATTCAGAAAGTTTTTTTCTTCATAGAGTTAAAACAGGGATCGCAGCCATTTTGAACTTTAAATATCGGTAAATCTTGAGTTATTAATTTTCTAGTACAGCACCACAGTCTGCATGGTGACCCCAAATTTTTATTCTTGATTTTGAAAGTGAATGGTTGAAAGATTCCTTAAGGAAAGTTCGAACAAAAGTTTATTAATAAGTGTTTCACATTCTAGGCACATACTGGTACAGTATACCTTAATTTACCAAATAACAGCATGCTAATGCCCTCTGGAAGCAAGTGCAGGACACAGTTGCACGTCCTGTGTTGAGTACATGTTTTCAGATGGCATCTTGTTCTAGGTAAAGACGTTCATGAATATGAGAAACAGATCTAAGGCTAGTGTTGTTGGTCATAGCATATGTAGGAATTGCCTATTGCTTTTGTTTGCATGACGTTCAGATATCCTTAGAATTATGATGTGAATGGTCTGCATCTTTCTTTTTAGGATGACAATTGGTCAACTTTATTTAGTATAATGGCTTTGGCGCCCGCTGCTAGTGGCTCATTGATAAGCATGCGTCACAGCAGTACAATAAGATTTAACATTCATAGATGGCAAATTATTGCAATCCCATTATGCTTGTGAGTGCTTCCATAAACATCGCGGCCCAAACCATATATTCACAGCTGCAGAGTTTGTATAGATGTGTGTTTCCAACAATTCTTAGTGCTATTGCCAATTAGAGCACGTGTTTGAATCGCAGAGGAGAATAGATTCAATCTTCAATAATTTTTACTTTGATCAAAGTGAAAGCAATAATTATGAAGTTTCTAAGAAAAACTGTAAAATTTGAAAAAAAAATGGAAAGGCACCAATATTTTTGTTTGGGATGAAATATATAACACGATTCAAGAGCTACTGTCATGATTTTGTGTCAAGTGTCACTTCTTGCAGCAAACTAAACTGGGTAGCCCTGGAGCTCAGCAAGGTTGGCCATTAACTCTTGTGTGACAAACCATGAAAGGGGAATTTGGGAAAAGAGTATCCTAAAATATTTTTATCAACAAAGAAAAAAAACATTTACGCTATTAACATTACTGGCAATTGAAATTACATTTCAAACCTTACTCTGCGAGAGCCTCTTGGTTCTGAGCCCTAGTGTGACATAATTGTACATGTACCACATGTTTGTACTGGACATGATGATTAAGGCAGAGAATGCATGCAGTGTTTTCTCCGGGTTTCTCTCAGAAGGAGGAGTGCCCCAATGCAGTATGTGCCTTGAATGTGAAAGACTTAAACTTTTGCTCAAACTTTCCATAAGGAATCCTTTAACCAATGTCTTCCAAAATTAAGAACAACAAGTCATCGTTGATGACACAGTCCCCACTTGTTAATGGGTACTTTGATTACAGGTCCTCAGAGAGGATAGAGTCCTCTTCATTAGGTCTGTGATCGAAATACTTTTTAATAAATTCGCTTGATACATGTCTGAGTTGTGGTTCAGGACATGAAAAAATCGTAATAAAATGGCCACACGGCGGCCATATTGGATCGTATCACAAGACAAATCAATGTGCATATGTATGACATAGGTCAATGTCCTTGTACCAACTTTGAATAAAATCGGTTGAGATATGCCTGAGTTATGGCTTTGTACATGAAAAAATCATAACCAAATGGCTACCATATTGGATCGTATCACAAAACAAATTGACTTGCATATGTATGTCATTGGTCAATCTCCTTGTACCAACTTCGAATAAATTCGCTTGATACATGTCTGAGTTATGGTTCCGGACATGAAAAAAACGTAAAAAATGGCCACATGGTGGCCATATTGGATTGTATCACAAACAATTGACGTGCATATGTATGACATAGGTCAATATCCTTGTATCAAGTTTGAATAAAATCGGTTGAGATATGCCTGAGTTATGGCTCTGTATATGAAAAAATCGTAACAAAATGGCCGCACGGCAGCCATATTTGATCGTATCACAAAACAAATTGAGGTGCATATCTATGACATTGGTCAATGTCTTTGTACCAACTTTGAATAAAATCGGTTGAAACATGCCTGAGTAATGGCTTTGTACATGAAAAAATCGTAACAAAATGGCTGCCTGGCGGCCATATTGGATCGTATCACAAAACAAATTGAGGTGCATATCTATGACATTGGTCAATGTCTTTGTACCAACTTTGAATAAAATCGGTTGAAACATGCCTGAGTAATGGCTCTGTACATGAAAAAATCGTAATAAAATGGCCGCCTGGCAGCCATATTGGATCGTATCACAAAACAAATTGACGTGCATCTGTATGACATATGAAGTAATCCTTGTACCAAGTTTGAAAAAATCGCTCCAGGCGTCTCTGAGATATCTGCGTGAAGGGACGGACGGACGGACGGACGCACGCACGCACGCACGGACGGACGCACGCACGCACGGACATGACCAAACCTATAAGTCCCCCCGGGCAGTGTCCGTGGGGACTAAAAATGGAGGGTCACCATGCAAATTTTGGAACTAGAGAAACAAATAAACCAAGATTAACCGATATTCAAAATTCAAAATGGCTACCATCCCTGTGTTTACTCTATGGAGAAAAATAAAATTCTCGAATTTTGAAAAACTAAGCCAGTGAAAAGTTTTCGTTTATCAAGAGCTTCAAAATGAACCCCTACAAGTGGTATAGCAGAAAAGAATTGTAAAGTTTGACGGTCTGAATACCGGTATCTGTCCCTGAAGCACATTCTATGTTAAACAGGGGGATTCATGCAATCACACACTCTGGTGAAAACATTGCATATGGTGTTTCTAGATGATTAGGGTTCATTCCTTATGCTTCCATTGACATGGAACATCTGAAAAGGACAGAAATCTTCCATCTGTCTCATTTTGTGTGGTGCATGTATTTGCTTCCTACCAATGTACCATACGTTGTAACTGAAATGATATAGAATCATAGCCTGGACACATTGTAGACCTTATGTTTCCAGAGTTTTTGAGGAATTAAGCAAAGCCCTCCAAATCATTCCATTGAAACTCAATTCTGTAATTTACCATGTGTACACAGATGACAGCATACTTGCAGGATGAAACATTCAGAAGTGGCAATGTGAAATTTTGTTAAAGGCTTTTCCATTAGAGCTCTATATTGGTACAACCTTTGATCCATTTTCCAGCATTTTGCTATTGTATTGTTGCATTGAAGAACCATGTGTAATGGTGCTCATTAGGTTGTCACAAAAGATACACTTCATACCCAGCAGGCAAACCATGGGTTTGCCAGAACAGTGCTCAGCCTGACACGGACCTATCATTGTTTTGAACGCATAATTGGGCCAGATGTACAGTTATTGTATAACACTAACATGTAACGTGTCAATCACTTGAACTATCTATTTACCTTTCATTGCATTTCTTCTGTATTTGCTTTTAAGTATGCACATACAAGATGACAGGTATTGTAAATCAGATTGTTAATTTATGTAGGGCACATGAATCCTGATGATACTAAGACCTGTCAATTTATAGCATATTGGCTGCATTTGTGAAATGAGAATTAACAATTACTACTGAGAACTCTATTATCAAAATCCAATCTGAGAAATCTGAGTATAACATATCATGAAAAGAATGACTGATGTACATTTACAAAGTTCAGTGATAGTAATTCCTGCTGACCTTTCTGCAGTGTGAACCACTTTTCCACTTTTATATAAATTGGACAGGAATATCCTACCTGCAATGTTACCTGCATCCATGGTATAGAATTGCGACGTGGTAACAAGTGATTTGCAACATAGTATACACCATCTCAAATGCTGTACTCAGCCATTAATTTTATGCTATCTTGATTTTGTAGTGTTATTAAACTTTTTTACTGAAAAAATAAAGGCCTCAAGTGTAAGCTAGATGCCCACATGGTCACTGATTAACGCGTATGGACATGGCGTCATCTTGAGCCAATCTTGTCATCTTGCGTCAATAAGAAAATCTATTTTTGCACTTTTGAATAGACTAGGTTAATCTTGAGAATTACACATCGGTGAAATAGACACTTTGGCCACCTTCTCTTTTGTACCGGTATTCCTATTGCTGAACTCTGAATGTTGACAAAATTTGAATGGTTAAATTTTAGGGCCAATTTTCATAATTTTTGCTGATACATTTCTTTGAAACCACTTGCCTGCTGGCATTCAAAGTTTGCATCTATACCGGTATATCGGTAATTAAGTTGCAAAGTGTGACTTTATACAAAAATATTTCAAATGATTACAAATATTTCTTGTGTTTTTTTTAGGAAGATTTTAATATTTTTCAACAAATGAGAGTATTTTTCTTACTAAAAGAAAAATCAGCACATTTCAATGTCATTGATTCTTATGAAATTGTTAATGAGTTTTTTCTGTAGCACTCATATTGTTATAAAGTAATATTTTCAATAGTGCCTGTGTTCTGTAAATCATTGAATTAGAGAGAGAACAAGCTGATTTGTGATTTTTTTCTCTGATGCATCATACCAGAGCTATATTGGCTGTGGGGTTGCTTGTATAACAATTCGGCATAAAATTTGATGTGATGGATAACACAGGATTTGTACAGGAATGTGCCATTGTGCCCCTCAGCCAATTGCTATTACTTTATTTCATCTACTGCAATGCCTTCTACCAATAAGGATCTCTCTGATTTTTTAAAACCAAATTGTGCAAATTGTGAAGTCTAATTCTTGCCAACTGATTAGATGCAGAAAAGATAAGTTGCATTGGTTTTCTATGTGATTTTAAATCAAACACCATGATTTCATTCAACTCCAGTAGAGATGGTAACCATTTGTAGGTTTATTTTGTTTTCACATACCAGCAGAAATAAAACTTATTTTCCTCCTCTGGTCAGGGCAGTGGGAAAAATGGTATTGTAATTGAAGAAACTATAAAGAGTGTTTATTCCCCGTGTTGTCTGAAATAAATTTAAACTTCTTTGTTTTTCTTTAAATAATTAACAATGTGTATGCAGGCACATACCCCCGATATATGATAGCTGTGACTATTCATGTCTGGTGTGATATCTGTATGTTTTCCTCATGGTCTTGAACTTCTCTTTTGACTGTGATGATATGTAACAACTAAATTTAGTCTGCTTTTGTGAAGTGATCCATATCTCAATCTCACACACACCAATACCCTCAATATTTTTGTTAAGATGTGTATCTTGAAAACAGAATTATGAACATCATCCTTGAACTGGTATTTTTAACTATGCATGCATACTCTTTCTTGGTAAAAGTAAAAAAGGTTGGTTGATATCTGATGTGTGCATATGTACAATTGCACTGCTACGCAAAGCGTTAAAGCGCAGTGATCGTCGCGCTGCGCATCCTCCTGAGGGGGTCCCCCTCTGTTGTAAACAAATCCAAGAAAGTCGCACATGTTACGGGTTGATTGTAATGTTTGCGATATTGCCGCTTGTGAAAATGGCGGCTGATCTGTCACAAGCATACCAACTAACCAAATGTAACACGCAATAAAAGGTCAATTAATCTAAGTTAAATATCTGCTGAATATTGAACAATGATTGCACGCTGGATGAGATCACATTTGATCACGATTTTCTTGAATCAGTTGAATGGGGCTCGGCTACTGTTATCGCTCGAGCCATAGAGCTAGACGTACAGACTATCAACGACCGGGCTCTAGTTTTCGACATCGCTAGCAAGGACGAGAGCTTTCATTTCAAGAGGCCCGACAGGAGTACAAAGACAACAACCCAAACTACAGAAATCTACAGCTCGCAGAGCAATGCCCGCTGCAGCAAGAAACATCTCTGCATCTGTTCCGTTCCGTGGTCTGTATGAACGTCCGTGTCAAACGGGTATATGACGCGCTACACTCGGCTGTGGAGAATCCAACTCAACTACAAAGTTTACCCCGTTTGGGGGTGCAAACGAGAATTCCGAGTACAGGTATCAAGTCAAGCGAAGGACCTTTCATAGGTCTTCTTGTTATGTGGGGGTTATCTCACTTGAAAGAGGATTCAGACCTACCCGGCAATCAGGAGGTACAACAACGAAGTTTGCCCAGCACCGGTAGGCCTACACCAGCTAGTGGTTGGATCACTGCCATGACCGTGCACAGGACCGGGGCACAGGATCTCTCGATACGTCTATGCATGGTGTAGCCGTGCAATTTCCCTGCCAAATGCAGCGAAAACCCGCTCGTTTTGTTTATTGTTTCCTGTCATTTTACTATTTCTTACCACGTAATACTAGGAGAAGTAAGACATGGTGATCAACAGTTGGTTGTGGGCCAAGTCGTAGCGGGCCGGTACGTCGTGGGACCGGATTCTCTATATCCGTGTACGTCAACGCGGTGACCGTCTCCCAACAACATCTCACGTGTCCTGCTCTGGCTTGCCGATCATGGTCTTGAGTGTAATTTTTGTGTTAGGCATTGTGCTTGTTGCTGGTCTACATATATAGGCAATGTTGATCATTTTAGTTATGTATTTTCACTGTACTGTACATAGCATTGTGTACAACAAGCGTGATCGCGCGCGATCAAAGCTTTTTGTTCACTGTGTCTGCGTGCAGTAAACTCAGCGACATAATGTGCTGAGTGTAGTGTCTCAATGTTCGTAGCTCTACACGAGTTTATAGATAGAAATACACCACTGAAGTTCGTTTCCGATCTTAATATTTTACTATTGCATGATGTTGAGTCTTACAAAGGCCTTAACAAAGTGGGGGACTGCTCCCATCTCACTCCTATTGAAGTTGAGAACACTTATGTTTACAAAATGTATGTTTATCAACAAAAAAATCACGCACGCGCAGCGCGACGACCACTGCGCGTTAACTTATACCATTTAAATTTCAATGGTAGGAGTTATCCATTAACGGTAAAAAAATAGTTACTCTCGGAAATGTCTCAGTTGGAGGTTTCATGGCAAATATTAAAATTCAGGTTTCTGTCAACAGATGGTAACACTTTGTCTAGATAATAGGTGAGCTCGTTGCCACAGAAGTAGCTTTACAACGTGTACTTAAGTGAAGCACTCACTGTCCTGACAAAGACTGGTTTTACACTTAGTAGATTTGAACATTTGTTGCTATAGAAATAAGAGAAGGTGGACATGTGCGAGGGATCTGGTATGGCACGTTAGCATTTCCAAGGAAACAACGAAGAGCTTGCTTGTATGAAGTATTGGCAAATGGATTTCAGCAAGTTATCATTCGTCAAGGGAGGTAATGCTGCATAAGGAGGAAAGACATAAGCTAAGGTGATATAATTCATGCAAGGGGATTTATTTATATCAAACAGATCAAAACCTCAAATTTAAATATACCAATCTTTAGTCAAGGGCCAATGTGAATATGTTACACGGACTTGTGATATACATTTCATTTGATCCCAGTAGATTGATGCTACATTGAAAGTTTTCAAAGTTCGATCCTGTTACAAACTCACCCTGTGGGATAAACATATGCAAATTGCAATGTTGGTTAACAGCATTTGTGTGAATGCACTTCTTTCAATATTGATATTCATTTTTGAATTTCTATAACTATAGTTTAATATTTTAAGGCATCTTTGAATAGTAAGAAAGAGGCTACTATAATCCTTATTTATGACAAGTAGTGGTATTTTATTGATGGGTCTAACAGAATTAATGGAAAAACTGAAAGATGTCTCTCAATAATTCATGTCTTAGGCATCTTTAGTACAAAATAATTTATTTTATGGCAACTGTGCACATCTTGGAATTTGCAAGATGTTTGTGTAGACCTGACAATATTGAATTTTTCAATCATCAATCTTGTATTGTCTGTACTTTACAGCCACTTATCATTGACCCTGACCTTGAAAATGTGATTGCAACTTAGCAACTTAGTAACAGCTGATAGAATCATCAAAATATATTATAAAGATTATATACCTTGGTCTGATGGCGCATAAGTACTTTCCTACATTGAAGTTGACTTATTGACGTTGCAGGTTGTCCAATTTGCATGATTGATCTTGCAGAAGAGAAGCATGATAGTGTGGTGTACATCGATCAGCCTCAGATGTCATTTGTGTGACATATTTTTACCATCCTAGGGAGTTCTGCTGAAATTTTTGAAAATTGTATATACTTTCATTTTTTTTTTATAGAATTAAGTACATGTATAGTCAGCGTGCACATACGTGTTCATTCACAGTTACAACCGCTGCATGACTACTGATGGTTCTATAAGGTGTACAAATGAAATATTTTGTGTCGAAATGGCATTCATCATTGCCATGGTAGTCTCGTAGTCAGTTGGCTATGTGTTTCAGTAATGGATGACATGTGCTGGAGGCAAGGGTTCTTGTACATTACACATCCATGTACCAGATCAATTCAAGCTCTCAAACAAACATCACTCCCGGGAAAACCAGCAAAACATCACTACCTGCAAACAAAGGCAGGTGGACTGAATAGCTTTGAAAATTTCCCTTACCTGGCTTGCTGTTTAAGAAAATTTGGAGAACTGTTTTCCCATATACTCCCTTGATCAGAAGTATATACAAGCAATGAAAAGTGCTATTGTAGTACATTATGTAAAGCATTGCTTTTAAGTCCCTACGGACGATGTCTATGGTAGGCTTGTAGGTTTGGCCATGTCCGTGCTCGCGTCTGTTCTTGCAAATTTCTCAGAGATGCGTAGAGCGATTTCATTCAAATTTGGTACAAGGATTCTGTCTACATATGCACGATTACGATCATGTCCAGAGCAATAACTCAGACACCTTTCAACCCATTTCATTGAAAGTTTGGCTAGGACATTGACCTGTGTCATACATTATTATGCATGTCAACATGTCTCAACTGATTTTATTCAAAGCTGATTTAAGGACATTGACCTATATCATACATATGCATATCATTTTTTTTACAATATGATTATGGCCACCATGCGGCCATTTTGTTATGATTTTCATATGTCCAGAGCCATAACTCAGACATGACTCAACTGATTTATTCAAAGCTGGTACAAGTACATTGACCTATGTCATACATATGTGTATGAATGGTTTCACTATACCGGTACAATCCAATATCGCTGCCTAGTGGCCATTTGTTATGATTTCTTCATGGTCCAGAGCTGTAACTTGGACACATATCATTTGGTTTTGGTCAAAATTGGTACAAGGAGATTTACCAATGTCATATGTATGCATGTCAATTGGTTTCACAATCCAATGCAATATAATGGCTGCCTGGTGGCCATTTTGTTATGAGTTTTTCATGTCCGGAGCCACAACTCAGACGTATTTCAACCAATATCTTTCAAAGTTGGTATAAGGACATTGACCCATGTCATGCATATGCACAGAAATTTGTTTTGTGGTATGTAGCAATATTATATTAATTAACTGCTGATTTGCATATTTAATGAATTTTCATAATTAAGCTGATATGTCAAGAAATTGTATATCAAATTTCATTAAATTTGGTGCAGATGTATTATTGAAATTGCTTTATCAGTGAAGAAAGACATTTATCAGTGCCATGTTAATTACTGTTTAATTTGCATATTTAATGAACTTTCCTAATTAAAGAGTGATGTGTCCAGAAATACGGCATCAAATTTGATGAAACTTGGTACAGATGTTGATCTTAAAGTGTTGTAATAAATTCAATGACACTTTGTGGTATCTTGTAACCTTATTGCTAATTTGCATATACATAATAAATGTATGAAGCACTGCACCAAACTTTATGAAAATATGGTACAAGCGATAATCTGTCAGTCTTACAATAGGTTGCACAAATGTTTGGCATAATCCTGTTGATTAAACTATTAATTGATGCATTTATGAGCTTTTTGTAATTAGAGTGGCAGCTGGGATTGGTTTTATGTTTTCAGCACCATGAAACTCATTCTTGGCTGCGGCCCCTTCTGTATCACAGTATTTTTAATCACAGACCCATGCAATTAATGAAGAGAACTTGTAATCAAAGTACCCATTAACAAGTGAGGACTGTGTCATCAACGATGACGTGTTCTTTATTAGTCCCCGCGGACGAAGTCCGGCGGGGACTTATAGATTGGGTCCCGTCCGTGTGTCCGTCCGTCCGTCCGTCCGTCCGTCCGTCCGTCCGTCATCAACAGTTTCTCAGACACTGCTTAACTAATTTTGTTCAAACTTGGCACAAAGGCATAGCACTATGACCTACAGATGCACGTCAATTTATTTTGTGATACGATCCAATATGGGCGCGAGGCGGCCATTTTATTGCGATTTTTCATGTCTTTGGACCATAACTCAGACATCCTTGAGCACATTCTGCTCAAACATGGCACAAAGGCATAACATTATGGCTTTCATATCCATGTCAAATTAATTTGCGATATGTTTCAATATGGGCGCGTGGCGGCCATTTTGTTGCGATTTTTCATGTCTTTGGACCATAACTCAGACATCCTTGAGCACATTCTGCTCAAACATGGCACAAAGGCATAACACTATGGCTTTCATATCCATGTCAAATTATTTCGCGATATGTTTCAATATGGGCGCGTGGCGGCCATTTTGTTGCGATTTTTCATGTCTTTGGACCATAACTCAGACATCCTTGAACAGATTCTGTTCAAACTTGCCACAAAGGTATAACACTATGGCCTACATATGCATGTCAAATTATTTTGTGATACAATCCAATATGGCCACGAGGCGGCCATTTTGTGTGGGATTTTTCGTGTCTTTGAACCATAACTCAAAGATCCTTGAACCGATTCTGTTCAAACTTGACACAAAGGCATAAACACTATGTCCTACATATGCATGTCGAATTATATTGCGATACGATCCAATATGGGCGTGAGGCGGCCATTTTGTTGCGATTTTTTATGTCTTTGAACCATAACTCAGACATCCTTGAACCGATTCTGTTCAAATTTGGCACAAAAACAAAACATTGTGCCCTTCATATGAACACCAATTTATTTTGTGATATGATCCAATATGGCCAACAGGCGGCCATTTTTTCGCGATTTTTCATGTCTTTGAACCATAACTCAAACATCCTTGAACCGATTTGGTTCAAACTTGGCACAAAGGCAGAGCACTATGGTATACATATGCATGTATCAATTAAGCTTGGGATAGGATCCAATATGGCTGCAGAACTGCCATTTTGTTGGAATTTTGCATGTCTTTGAATCATAATTCAAAGGTCATTACACCCATTTTGTCCAAACTTGGCACAAAGATCGCACATGTCAATTTACTTCGTGACATGTTCCAATATGGCTGCCAGATTGTCATTTTTTCCAATATCGCTGTCAGATGGTCATTTTTGGATTTTTTCATGTCTTTGAGGCTTAATCATATGCAAATATTCTTTACTCAATGTTGTTGAGACTTGGTACAAAGATAAAGTGCTATGGCATACATATGCATGTCTACTAATTTTGTGGTATGATCCATATGGTCAATAGACAGCCATTTGATTTAAATTTTGGTGTGATTTTTTATGTCTTTGAAACATAAACATAGGTCACTGTCCCTCGATGGACTGATTTTGTTCAAACGTGATACGAAGATAAAGTACTATGGCTGCATTCTTGTGCACATTAATTTGTTTCATTATATGATCCGAAATGGCTGATTACAACAACATACCCGATCCCATACCATTTCGAAAATTCCACCAAACCATGTGTATAGTATGTGCCAATCACGACACTGGAGGCAGTAAGGGCATCGTTATGTGTGTTGTAATCAAAAGTTCCTTGAGTGGTCATTACCGGCAGAGATGAGTCATTTATTGAACGTTCCTCAGATTACTTTATTATGCAAGTCACAGGCCTGATGCACCCGTTGCATCAATGTCATTCCACAGCTACCTAGACTACAGCTACCTAGACACCAAAGATTATAACAAAATGGACAAGCGGGGACTGTGTCATCAACGATGACGTGTTCTTTGTTAAGACAAGCATGCACATGAAACTTTCAATAAATCTGTTACAATGAAGAATGTTGTAATTTCGTTGCTATGTAGTTGGAGGGATATTTACGGTATATCTCTGCTCATTGCCTGCTGTAAACAACATGACCTCGTGCTTGAATTCAGATTCATTCTTCATTGTTAATCCGCCATGACCTCTATGCTGAATTTGCAGAGCATTTACACCATAATTTAGGTTTTGAGAATGCAGATCATTGGACTATCCAACTTTTTTACAACACTAGTTAGTCTACCACTTGTCGATGTAAACAGTAAATATTTGGAGATTTGTTTCTGTAGTCCCAAGTTTTTCCCAGGCAACCCATGATTTTTGTTCTTGAATTTTATAGTCATTGATTTAAAGTTTCGTTGCAGAAAGTTTTATCAAAAGTTTAAATTTTTCAATTTCGAGGCATATACTACGTTAAAGGTTGGTAGCTAGCTCAAAAAAAAAAGCATTATTATCCTTTTCCACATGTGGCATTTGAATTAGTTCCCATTCTATTGCTACAGAGATCTGATTAATTAAATGCAGGTACATTTGAATGTTAAATTTGCCTAGTTATTTTCTTTGACTTAACTATTCACTAAACAAATAAACCAAGAGCAAGAACTAACTAATTAAACAAATATATCAAACAGAATGTCAGCCCTGTGAGAACAAATCTTCTACGGAATCCTGTGGCCCAATCCAGATCTGTTCCTCTCTTTGGAAACCCATAGGTTGGCCATACATTGTGTACCCTCTTGAACATGTCGATTCATTGCATGCATGGGGAGCATAGTATTAACACTCCCAACCTCCCAAGTGCATTGAGCTATGTAGTGTAAGTTTCACTCCAACCCTAAGAAATAGTGACAATTTAAAGTGCGGAATATAAACATCAAATTACAAATAATAAATTTTGGTTAGGTATTTCAGCAGCAGCAGGCTTATAACTTTTCCTACAAAAGTGCTCATTTTCTATCTATTTGTGTGTAAATAAGTGTCAGAAATTTTTTGACTTAATTGATTGAAAGCCCTGTGATTATTCATCATTGTCATCACAATGTGAAAGCAGCAAGCTGTTTCACTGTGAGTTGGATAATGGGGTGAGAGACAACCCTATTTGTAAAGTTGATGGAACATCCAGAGAGATATGTCAATGACAATTGATGTTCTTAATGTGTTAGCAAAAATATGGTTTCTCAATATACTCAACGTGAAATTTCTATCTTTTTTTCATGTTGCAATAATATTTTCAATTGAAACATATGCTGTTTTTTGAAGTGCTCTGCTCCAATCTACTCAGCTTTGATGGATCAAACAAAATTATACAGGACATGCCAACAAGTCAAGTGTGGAAGATCGTTTCAGTGAAAATTGACGACAGTCTAAAGGGTTTATGTATGTTTGTACTGGGCATTATTGTACATGCACGGTCGTACATACATTGCATGATATTTTTTGACTTATATCTTAAAAACCTTTTATAATGAAGTTAACAACCCTATTGTAATGGTGGCATTATAATGACTGTGAAAATTACATTTTATTCAGAACACATTTCAAATTGAACGTCTCTGAACACACTACAGAGGAAGCAATGATATAATAAATTTAATATTATGACTGTAACTGGTAACTGTAACTATTACTGTGTAGCTGTTCTGGTGTCAATAGTATGCTGATTAGCATTGCCTTGTAATCTCAGATGCAGAATTGGAGAAAACATTTCCTATTAATTAGTTGTCTAGCTCACAATACTTGAAATTTGAATTGAAAGATGCATACTGCTTTTATCTACATTTCAAATTGATATGCTAATTGAACCTAAAAAAATTATGTACATGCCAATTGTCACTTTCAATGTACAGTATAAATGTACTGTGTATCTATGTAATACGACTCTTTTTTTAACAAAGGTAGAAATTTAATCCTAGTAAAATATGAACAAATGAAATGTGCAGGAACCCACCCAACCAGTCTGAAAGAATTTGCCAATTTGACAGCAATTAAATCAGCAATATTGTAGAAGTTGATATTTGATCAAAGATTAAAAGGTATTTTCAAACAACTCTGACAATTTATTCTCAACGTGAGGAATCAAAGGTCTTTAACTTCACATAACAGCCGTCAAATGTGAACTTTAATCCCCAAGGACACTATTCAAGCATTTCAATCTGAACAGACCTCAAAATATCCATACCCTCGAACCTTTCACAGAAAAGAGAAAGTAATGCCGCTAGTAATGTCTTATATCCTAAGCACACAAGGGATAGACCTGCATTTATCTAAGGGCAAAATGACAAACTATGGAAAAACAACTAGCACAGCAGTTCCAGTGAAGAAATGAGAAGTCAAGCAAAGCTTAGAACACTGTGATATATTACCTGTGTGATACTCCCTGATTTGTTAATCAAGTGCTCTGAATGGATGGATAATTGCAGCAAACTACTAGACTAAGTAGACTAATTTGAACAGAAATGTATGCTAGTACTTGTTATGTAAACTTGTGTAAAGACTTTTAATTGATATTAACACATTGAGCATCCGAATTATGTGGAAAAACTTTCAAGGGGTTTTCTCAGCATATTCATTTTTAAATCTAACACCGTTTTACTACTCAGTTTATCATCTTCAGAAATGGATACATTAGTGTCATTTACACTATGCGAGCACCTAGATACAAAAAGTGAGCTTCCTGTTAAGGTACTGTAGTCATCGCACCATGAACTTTCTTATGTAGGAAACTCACTCCTTCCCTTCCAAAAAAGCTAAATTTGGGTACTGGAGAAATAATTTTCCTGTCATTTGTGAACACTTAACATTCAAAATGGCCACCATCCCTGTGCTAACTCTATAAGGAAAAATTGAATTTTTTTACTTTCAAAAGATAAGATAGTGACAAGTTTGTTTGGTCCAAGCGCTTCAAAAGACCTAGCATAAGAGGAAGTGAGAGTCATAATATCTGTGTAATCTGTGTGAGGCGAATTCTACCTTAAATCAGATTACATGTTGGTTAATTATTTCCTCTCCTCTCAGAAGTGCCATGAAATTGGTGCAAAACTTGATGGCAAATCATGTAGTCTCCATTTATCATTTCCTGGTGCAAATTTCTAATATCATTGACAATCTGTCTGAAGAATTTAAATCACTGATTTCCTCAAAACTATCCAATAATTAGTAGCATTCGACAAGGTCAATAAGTAATTTTCCAGATTCATGGAACAATAGAAAATGACAATATAACTATAAGGTCATGTTGAACCAATGACATTATGAAAATTTTATAAATGTAGTGAACTGGAATTTTTTCGTAATTTTGTTTAATTCTCTGTAATAAAATTTAGAAGGGAAGAAAGCACATCCATTAGTCACTGTTGTATGTTAATATGTGCATTAATTCGAAGATGACAAAGAGAAACTTGAGTATCAGATGTTTTCTTACTGAAAGACAGTGAAAAAGAGTCATTTTTGTTATGCATACAAGCAATTCATTCTGGTAACTTTTTTCTGTTCGTAGGGACAATCTGTTATTTCTTTAAATGAAGTAATTGCACATTTAAATCACAAACAGTTAAGAGTATATGTTCACTGGCCAGTAGTTGCTGCATGTAGGATGAAAGGGTCAACTCTCAATATGGTTTTAAAAGGTTTTATGTAAAGCTTCAATATCAGAGGCACTGCATTTTGTTGGGGTAGTAACAAAGGACAGTGTTTTATAGCGTACATTAATTATATATTGTTCCATTTTTAACTGAAGAGGGAAGGTCACTTAATGTTTTATGATGTTTGCTGAATATCCACATTTACGAGAGGCATCATTAAAAATACATAAAGTTGAGATTTGATCGTGAAAAAAGGGAAAAATGATTTCCCGGCAGGTTACTGATGATGATGATGCATTTTAGGGAGAGTAATCATTATGGAACCAGGTGCTGTATTTTGTTACCTGACATTTAGCAGCAAGAGAGCGCATGTCTTGATGACTAGCTGTTGATAACTGTTCCACTTGTAATCAACGGGGAGCCACTCACAGGAAACCAAAATGTCATCAAAGATGCCAAGTATTTGCCTCTTTAGTAATTTGATGAATGCTTACATCATCTGTACCCCATTTCCCTGAAATAATTATGTGTATGTTATCAAGCTCAAGATATTGAGCATAAGTAAAGCAGTCTTCTTTGCATATTTTCCTGTCTTAAAAAAAATATCACTTGATGTATTGATGGTATACCTTAGTCATTGCTGTAGTTATAGCTGTACATGTAGAAAGATCCTAAAGAGACATAAACTTAATTTCAGACGAGATTACTCTGTGACCCCCAGAGTGAACTTCAGTGGATTTCAATCACACACTGTGCATGGAAATCGCTTGTGGTGACCCTACCAGGACATTTGGTTCAGTGCTTGTAATCACATCTGTACTCCACACTCAAATGAGAAGTACTAGTCTGTAGAAATGTATCTCCGAGGCAAAGAGACGTCACTGAATCTTTAGTCTACAATTTTCATCATTCTGTCTTTGATGTGAAGGCAGTGATGCCCTCCAGCTGAATTTTAATGTTTCCCTATTCAATTCTTTTGACAAATTACAAAATCATCATAAAATTACTTTCACTTACCTGACATTTGCACACTAGAAATTGCTGCAAATTTTGCTGTTATTCCATGGAAGTTATATCTCTGATGTGATACATATTCACATAACATAGAATCATAACTTGTTTTTTTCAGAAAGATGTCAAATATTTAGGAAGCTGAGTGGAAAAATCAGTATACTGCCTTCAAAATGTTCCTTAGTACTCACAGTATAGCTACCATTGCCACCTGTAAATAAGTGCTACTTTAATAACAATGTGTTACTCTGGCAATCACAATGATTGGACCAGCAAGTACACTGACTTTTGTACTAGTAGGCATTGAAAATAATTGTTCCAAACATTTCTCAATCTTTTTAATCTGAATATAAAATAAAATACACACATGTGTACTGCTACTCATTACTCATGGTATATATTTTACACTTTGTAATTTGTCAAAGGGTCAGTGGTAAATAGGTGTGTGTATACTACTGTAATTATATTACATGTCAGTTTTATTTTGAATAAATGTATTCCTTGACAATTTATATTTAATAACACAAAATAGCTCCCAAAGATAGCGCCCTCTTTCCAAGTGAATAATGTATTAGCTGCTCATAAATGTTCACTTTTCCAGGCCATCAGTTTTGTACTGAACATAGTGCATATTACAGAATGTGCATTACTTTATGCATAAAAGATATCTATATTGTCTGTTTTAGTAATCTAGATATCCTCTCCCAATAAAGTGTTGCACCTACAACACATTAAAGGATACTTGTGCCGTGATATACTGCAGTGCAGGGCTTGTCTCACTTAATACACTTTACTGCGGAGATGATATGATTCTTCTACCGCAAGTGGTTATCAGTGCTACACTGATCAGAGCAGTGAGATTTATTTCCAAAATTCATCTCAATAACACCTCAGCTGTCTGATGATATCTGATTGATTGCTTTGAACTCTAACCCTTTGATGGCATAGTATATGGCATGGTCTGAATGTACAATTGACTGTCATATCAGAAACCTATTTCAAGCCCTTGGTATCAGATACATATTCAGGATCATTTTAGTGCACTAAGTGATCTGCAGTATGTCATTTTCTGTGAGATAATGAATGTGAATTGCACCTGAAGGGTAGGATTAGATGCATGTTATCATTAAATATCACAGACAGTATGACTGCATGTAGAGATATGCGTACTTGGGTGTTTGTTTCAGAGAAGCATACAATCTGTTAATCATAAAGTGTCATTAAAATGTGCTCTCACTGCTCTTTTGTCCTCATATCTAGTCATTTCTGTTATGAAATTACCTTGTCAAAAGGTAACAGATGAAGGAAGTGTACTCTGATGTTATTGGTGAGGTCATAGAGATATGACGTGACATATGTATGTGAGATAAAAGTTTTAATAAGAGGCAAACTGAGTCAAATGGAGTAAAGATTTAGGCACTGATTGATCAACCTCATTCCCAGATCTCTCTAAAATAAATAAGAATTTACTCATCAAATTACTTTGAGACAGATTGTGCGACTCTCTCTCATTTAGGAAAGGCAGTATACCCAATCTTTCTTGGTTATGTTTTAAGGTTTTTTCCATCTTGCCATTTCTTGAAAAATGGAAATTGTAAAATAGAACTTTCCTTATCAGCAACCAACCAGACATACTACCTAAAACTTCATACCACAAAATATACATGCTACTGAAATATCTTCAAATTACTGATCGATTGATGAATTACTGATGGATGAATACACATTCATTCATCCATTCAAACCACAAAATTTAAATATTTCTTAATTATCTCCAAATCACTGATGAAAAATTATTTGTTAATACAGCTATAATAATTACTGAAGGGTCAACATATTTTGTAGTTTCAGATTTGCTTGAACAGTAATTCTTGCTACTTATGCGTCCTGTTAAAATACACTGTTTATGTAATGGAATTTTAATAAAAGTCAAATGCAACTGAATGTGGTATTTAATGCAGTCAAGGAATTCAATGCTGTCAACATTTTTACATGGTGGGAAATTTCATCCAGCATATCTACAAAATATTGTTGTTAGAAATGCAAGCATCAGACTTTTTCATCTATTTTTGATTTCGTGATTTGGTATAGGCACTTGCAGCTGATTTTCTTCACTTGAGTGAAAACCACTCTTCGCTCACTGCCTGGAGGGATATATATTACAGAGACTTAGGATGCAGTTTCTAATGGTTTGGATGAGCCACTGCACCTGCAATTCAGGTTTGAATTTTGCTGGCAGCACAGAATTATAAGTCACTTAAAAATGGAATATGATGAATGAAAATGAAAGGTACAGGAGCATGCATATCCATTGAGTGTCTTTATTATTTGAAGTATATCTACAGGAAAAGGAAATTTACCTAATAAAATCTCAAAAACATTGCACATGCTGGTTTCAAAGTTTCGCTGCCTATACCCACAGCCTCGGGGAGAAAATCCCTGGAAAAAACTGTGAAAGAGCTAAAGTTGGCCAGTAGAGTCATATTCCTTAAAAGAGAAAACAATGTGCCATATTCATGATACTAGCTGGTAGATAACAGTGGGTTCAGCCTAATCAGTGTCAATATAAGGTAAATCAATTAGGCCAAAGGCCAATGACCAAGGGATTTAATAAAGCTGATACGATATTTTTGTGAAAGAGTTGAAAATGAACTCAGAAATTTATGAAGCAGACTCAACTATGAAGTACACTTTAAAGGGACAGAAACAAAATTTATTTCAAGCACAAAGTAATATGTTATTTAAGTTTCTTGCCTCCTGCAATCTTCAGATAGTTGTAACTTTTCCTTATGTGTGTGAGTCCAAACCAAATTAACGAGAGAAAGGACATAATTATAAGGGAAAGTTTGAACTGCCTGAAGATTGTGAAATGACAGAAATCCAGCACTGCAGGAGGCTAAAACATTAATGCCTGACTCGTGCTAGTCTGTTGAGTAACCTCAGGAAACAGATAATACAGGCGACTGTCCCTTGGGTTTTCCTTTTATGCTCCTATTCCCGTGGTAAGTGTTGAGTCAGGATTGTGTTCTGCAAGTGTGAAGCTTTTTGAATTACTTGGTAAATTTATCTGGAAGTGGTTTTGTGTATCACTCACTTTGAATTAGCCTGGCCCATTGATAGATTGTATTCTCTTGCTGAGTGCGTTTAATGACTCTTGGATATCCCTAATTGAAATCCTTACACAGGCAAATAAAATTCAATAGAATTGATTTTTTTTTACACAAATAAGCTTCCTGTCACAGCTAACTGCACACTTTCAATTGACACATCTTATCGGTTTTCACAATTGTATTCAATACGCAACTCTGTTGACATGGGATGAATGTAGTATTTTAAGTACGATGACATTTGACATCAATGTTGAATGGAGATTAAAGCTGCATGTTGAAGCAATCTGCCAATCGCCATTCCAGATGCACATTACATGTTGTTTTACAGGGATGCTCTGTATATAAACTTTCAAGGGGGCCTTAAAATTGGCACTCTTACCACTTTACCCTTTTACATGTATTGGTAATGGTGTGCATGATGTATGGGAGTAACTCTGTGTTTGAAAGTTGATTAATCTTGGACTTTCACACTATTCATAATCAGAAGCTCTTTCAGAATACAGGTTTCTTCCATTATGATTGTTAATTCATCTTATTTTGAATCAAAAAGAGGTCTCGATTGAGATTCATGAGGGACAGGAAATGCAAGCAAATATGAAATCTTCATCAAAAATGTCGTGGTCCTGTTTTTTTATAGTGGGCGCGTTTGGACATACATGGACACTTGGCAAGTTAATTTGTAGACTGCTTTTCTTCTGAGGCACATACATATCAAGACCATAGTCGCTTGGTGGGCTGTTCAGCTTTGGGACTATTCGCCCCATAGACGAGTGTAAAGAAGCAAGAAACGACCCAAGTCTGGAAACAGAATGGCTATAAAAACCATGCCATGTCACATTCCGTGTCCGATTTCACTGTGAAAATTAGCAAGTTCATCACACGAAACGAGCGTTTTTGAAGCAAATTAAGTACCAGGTATGAATTTTGAGAATGATAGGGAACGATCGACGGTTACATGATAGATGAACTTGCTAATTTTCACAGTGAAATCGGACACGGAATGTGACATGGCGTGGTTTTTATAGCCATTTGTTTCCAGACTTGGGTTGTTTCTCGCTTCTGTACACTCGTCTATGGGGCGAATAGTCCCAAAGCTGAATAGCCCACCAAGGGACTGTGTCAAGACTAAGGTCATTTCAGCTGATGCAGAGCTAATCAGATGGACTACTGATGGGTAGGGTCTGCTGTTAGTCAAGTACTGTATATGCAGTGAACTACCGTACATACGATACATGATATTTCTCGCAACACAATAGTCGGTCAAATATCTTTTGATGTGTGGTACAGATATCCCTAGTTATGCCTTTATGGTTCTCCGCAGGAATGAAAAGGATATGTGTTAATGTTCTAAATGTACACCCAAAAGACCACGTGATGACAGTACAACTAAACCCACAAAAACAAAACAGGTATGGAAGTAGGCCTATACACATATTTGTGTTTGTGTTTTTGCTCATATTAGTTTTGGGGCATTTTCTTCGGCTAGTCTATATCAATAAGGCAAGCTTTTTTAATTGAGAAGCTGCCAAAGTCCCCAAAACAACAGTATCTGCCAATAATGATTGGACTGCGATAAACACTGTGCAATAATTTAGCTGTACCCATTTAGCAACATGGTAGCGGTAGTGCAATAACCCCATATTTCTGCCCCATACATCAGGACTGCTATTATCATTGTATCAAAATTTGAAATATTCTTGAAATGTAGAGCACAAGTTGTTTTATATCACAATACATGCTAGCCATATACTACATGTATCTTGATCTGCTAAGCTAATAAAAGCTTTATTGCCAATTGACATCATTAAACCTTAGCATTTTAACAATACACTTCAGATTTTTTTGTCCAATAGAAGATCACTGTTTGCTTTCTTTCAATTCACCCCATGTCTGAAAAAACATGATTATGCATTGGAGTTACAGTGGCAATGATACTTTTTAGCTTATAGTCTATAGAAGCTATTGGGATGGGTATCCGTCTGACGTCCGTCGTCAATCTGTATGTATGTATGTATGTCCGTTTGTGAGGCGTCCGTCCACTCAAATATCTTGAAAACTGCAGTACTTACTGATTTGATATTTGTTGTGTGGATAAAATATATGATTTTGAGAAACTACTTTTATTAATTTTTTGATATTGTTGAAAATATGCAAATTAGCGCCAAAAAAGGCGTTTTTGATAAAAATTCTTCTTCTTCATAACCGCTGGTCAAACAGCTTTGTTATTTGGTATAGATTTGTTAAAATTGTGATGAAATATGCAAATCTGTATTTTTACGGAATTTTTTTTTCCATGTTTGGTCAGGCCATCCTGAAATGAGCTATCAAAGATATCCACCTTCTTTATCAATACATGTGTCACATAACACAGCAGAGCTCTGTCAACTGTTGAGTCGCTTGTTTTTTCAAAACCGCTGGTCAGACAGCTTTAATATTTGGTTTACAAGTCCCTAGGATGACCTTAGTGAGATAATTTCATACAGTCAGGAAATACTTAATTTTGTATCCATGTCTAGTAGCTTCAGGGACTTTGGCCCTATGTTTTATGAAATGGGACATTAATTCAATGGCTCTGGATTAAATGCAAGTAGGTTCATTTTACACTTCTTAATTTTTCTGTCCTCTACCAAGTTGTGCTGGAGGCCTGTTGCTCATAGCAAAACAACCATACTGCCCCATCTAATCCAAACTGAACACACATTTAACAGTCAGGAAATCCTTGGTAGGTGATAACTTTTTATCATATCAATGCATAATCTTCGGTCCCTGTAAATACTCTTAGCCAATGGGTATGTGTTACAAAGCTCATTCCAAGTACTCCCATGTTTACAATAGATGTGTGTTACATATGTTTACCTAGTCCCTGTAAATACTCCAATGTACATAGTCAATGGATAATATTGTGTTATGTTTGTCGACAAAACAGGTGAGATGAAACAGGTTGCCATTATCTGTAGCGCAAGTAATACTGGTATGCTGATAAATGACCGCAGTATAAAAACTTCACAAAATCCCCAAGGAGTGATCAGCCACCAGACTATAATACCGGTATGCTTGTATGATTAAAATAATGATTAAAAATATAATTATGACAGCAGTTTTATAATTCCATTCCATTATTTATAGGGGACATAAGAAATTTTGCAATCAATAACAGTATGTCTTCAACTTTTATGGACAGTGCAGTGTGAAATGTAGATTTTGAGAATCATTCCCTTTTTCAATAATGTGGCATCGACAGCCTAATAGGTTTGTTGTGTCAAATGGCACTTTTTTAAATGTAGTATGAAAATAATCTTAAATTAGTGGTTATCATGAATGGTTTCCTTGTGAATGTGTGTTTGTCAGAGAGTCACTGCTGTTAGTTGTAGGTCAAAACGTAATGTTGAGGTATGGCTTGTTTCAGAATGTTTACGATCTACATGTTTTTTCTTGCGTAAAAGCATGACAGTATTAAAATTTAGCAAAACCATAAAATTCAAAGGAAATTTCCCTTGTTGGAGCTCTGTTGAAGCATGGAAAAAACATGAACGACAATTGAAATAATATGTGACCTCTTTCCACGAAAATGTGATTAAGATAGAAAATTGACTCACAAGTTTCCATGTCAGTATAAGCCTTTAAATGAACCTTGCGGTAAAGTGTAGGGTGGTTCAGCCATAATCAGATATCCGTAGAAACCCTAGAAGTTTTGTAGAATTTTGACCATCTGTCGTCTGAACTGCATTGTGCCTGCATAAGGTTTTGGTGTACCGGTACATTGTACACAGCCAACAAAAACATCTGCTGTGGATGTACTCCAGTATCTAGTATAAAAACTATATTTAGAGAATACATTATATACTAGCTGACACAATCATTTGCTGATTTTAGGTTTTGTCTATCGTCTAGGAATAATGCACGTGTGATCATCATGTGATATTGAAATAATATTTTCTGTACAGTTAGGTGTAAAATGTTAGTGCACATGAAGAGATATAAAGATGTAGTAAATGGTATTGTCAAATTTATATACATAGAAAACAACATCGACCATGTTAATATGTGAGACATGCTTGTGAATAATGAGAGTTACCTACATGACTAGCAGATAATTGTGCTAAATGAAATCTTCAGCTGTCTTCTTCAAACTGCTACTCAGAGCAAATATGCATAAATGATTACTGAGCATGCAAACAGTATTGGAAACAAGTAGTTGTTTGAATCAGAAGGAAGGAATTTATATAATTTGCAATTCCTTAAAGGGATGAGGCTAGTCAGAGAATGCTGATAGCTGATAAATCTATCAATGTCATTCTTTACAGCTGCAGTTCATTAGGTTTAATGGTATGAATTAGCTGAACCTAAAAGTGTAATGCCCTGTCACGTCTTGCAGCGACAAAACTCTAATCTTCCCCAACATGTCTGCTTTCAGTCTGTCTGCTTCAAAGCAATGGTTCAAACCGGTAAAGATTACGAGCAGTTATTAAGGGCCTGTGCTAACACATGCGCACTCACATCTTTATTAAGATGTGTTGCATGGGGTGTCCTTGTGTGATAATCACAGAGTCTAGTGTGCTATTCAAGTTGTTTTATCAAATCACCATCTCTGATGGCATGACGTATTGAACTCAGGGGTAATACAGATAACTGTGTGATTCAATTCTGGTCACACAAAAATCAAAACAGGAATGGATTGAATTTACTCTGAGGAAAATGCACAATAATGGTGACAGTCAGAGAGTCTTGAATAAATCAAACTACTGATCGATGTTGCTTGCATTTAACAGCAAACAGTTTAGTTCTCAGAGATTGCTCATATCAGCAAGAACAATAAAAGAATGATATTTGGTGGTCAGTTTTTGTGTGTAATAAAAAATAGTAAAACATGTTTGATTCAAAATGCAAACCTGCATGTACCTTCCTGATTTAATGGCAGCGTCCTTAATCACAACCATGGCCAAAAGTGATGCTCTTTTGCATTTTCCTTATTGGCATGAGCGTCTGCATGGTTGACTGCAGATGGCCAGCAGATTAAATTATAAATCAATGATCAATTTATGTTTTCAGCATAAATACTCTAGCTTTAGTGTATACACCTTTATGAATAATGAACACATACGAGAATGTAGATGTTGCAGATGACACAAAACTTGATTCAAGTGAAATTATCATTATAATATGATGTCTAAATGCCCCAAAATAGAATAAATTACGAGATCATCAATGCCACCCTGATCGTTTGTCACATACCCATTATAAGTGGCTGTCAGTGGTGTACCGTACAAAAGGCAAAACCTATTAACAGCCTACAAAAAAACAGAAAAGCTATAAAAGTCAAATGTACACCCATTTTTTGAGTATCAGCTGGTGAACGTCTGTAAATGTTGGTTTTGTCTAGGTTTAATCCCTTTGAGTATTGATAATACTTTCAAAACTGCTGCTGAGACTCTGGGCAAGCTGGTAGCATGAACATAAACAATGCACTGATAATAAATATTTTCCGGGGTGCAATGCTGTTTAAAGATTAAGTAACAGCCCACACAGTGACTATTGAAGTTCACCTTTGTTAATCACAGACAGCAAATGTTTGATATTGTTACAATCTATTCAAACTTCCTTTTACTAGCAGTGCATGCACACTGGCTCAATGCTACTTCTGAAAATGTGTCATTTGATCAAATCATTATTTCAAGGGACGTATGAGAGACTGCAAGTGAGAGAACATCATTAATGAGTCTCTTTATTGGTTAGAACAGTTTTAACATTTTTTCTCCTCGAAAAAACTCCAGCTTCCACAAACTTCCAAATTTTTAAAACTTATTAAAATCTCCAAAACTGCTCATCAGAAAATAATTTTTGTTCAAATTAACATACCAGTATGATTGTACAAATTTTTGATGGTCATTTTCTCATTTTCTGTGTGAAATTCTCTGAAATAGCTTTGAAATTGGAATTGCTTTATGAGGAAGACTGTGTTGATGACACTATTAAACATGCATCTTTTCCGATCAAACAGGAGCACTGCAGTCTACACTTCTATTTTTATCGCTTCCTTTGAGACTGCCACTTGGCAAATGTCCTCTGTGCACTGGAACCCTCAATGCAATTACACCATACGTCACAACAGCCTGAGATTTGCATGATGAGTCTATATGTAACATTATTTAAAAAATGGGCAGAATCAAAATTTATTTCATTGCCAGTTGGTTGTATTTTGGGCGTATTTTGCGTAGGCACATCAACATCTTCTGATGTCAATATTGTGCTTTGTTCATGGATGATGATAAAGTGCTACTAGACTTTTCCACAATGGATTAGTTGATATGCTAAACAAATTACAGTGATAACAGTTGTGGCACTCATCAGTTATGGAAGGATTGATCTTCGTGGAATACAATGTGTTTTCATAGAATAACTAGGGAAATCTTTCACAAAGATGTAGTTAATCTAAAGACGTGCTGGCAATTATGCAGCATTTATGAAAAATTTATGAAATCAAATCTGTCCTTGATAATCAAATGAAGGCTACATAGAACTTATCCTTTCTTTGTAGCCTTCTCACCTTTCTGTGTTGTTGGTCATGACCCAAATTTTTGGTGTTTATGTGCTAAGGTAGAACTGTCAATTGAAAGTATTTTCAAATCTTTATTTGTTAAGACATTTACAGTGTTTTGAAATTTACTTAATATATTTAATTTGAATTATTGCATAAAACTTGCTGCATGAATATTTATTGGTTGAGAATTTGGCAAAGTGTTCTTAGATTTTTTCTGGACAAGGATTGTGTCTTTTTCTGTGATTAATTTAGCATAATGCATCAACTCTGCTGTTATCATGAATCAAGGATCCTTTACACAATCTAATGTTCAAATCAAAAGCATATCAGAACGTACTGATGAAACCAATGTACAGTACATTATTGATTTTTAAAAGTTCACTATATAGCAATGGGAGAGTCTCCATTTGGTTTCCAGAGAGATTGGTTGTGTCTTTTTATCGGAAATTATTTTTTAACAGCATAAAAGCATGGTTGGTATCAGTTTTGTCCACACATTGCCATGAATGAGATGGAGAAGCGCTGGACATCGTATTTTTAAAAGTTCCTGACACTAATCATGATACAGGAGTGAAAAGGTGAAAAAAACTGCTTTTATCTCATTTGAAATGTACATGTAGTGACAGTGTACGTACAACTCCAAAGATCAAGATCGCATAAGGAGATGGTAAAGTTATTAAAATCTAAAGGAACTGCATAAGTTGGATGAGGAAAACTTACCCCAAGGTATTGTAATTTGTACGATAGGAACAACTTCACTTATTGGAAATGGAGTACAATAGCTGTGCCATGGGAGGTTTATCAAACTACCTCAAAATAATGAACTGACCTATTTCAATACTCAAAGCTGCGCATGCATTTACTTGGACTGTTCTAACATCTATCACTTCCTGGAGATGTACTGTTTGGCTTAGTAAAACTAAAGAGGAGTATGGTGTTGATACTACAGCTACATAGTCTGATTTCAGATGATAGTGTAACTATAACTCTGCATCTGTATCATGAAAACTGATATTTGTAAGTTTTTTGAATACACCTCTTTCTACATGTAAATTAAATATACTGAAATTCACAATTTTTTTTGCTACATTCAACATTTTGATTGATACAAAAAGTGACACATCAGAGTACAATAGTACAAACTGCAATAAGATCAAAAGAGTCAACATTCAACTAATGTCAGCATTAGCATTTGCTGATAAAGCTCCATTTAATACTGTAAAACATTGTGCCATTGCATGATGGAGGGTTTTGCAATTGTAGTTTTATTCTAGTCAAACAATTATACATAGCTGAACAAACAGCTACTAAGCACTCCGAACTTATAACTTGTGGTGGTGTGAAGTTGATGTTGCACATAACACACCCTCTTTTGCTCGAAATCACTTTCTTTGCATAGATTATTTCAATTTTGATTAATGTTTAATCTTGGCAGGGCTCACATCTTAGCAAAACAAATAGTCATAAGTTGGTGAGAAAGATGTGTAAATTTATGGAAATTTATGCAAACCAACTTGTTTCCTGGCTTCATTTTTCTTATTTTCAATATTTAAAGCAAAATTAACTTCTAGTTGCTTTGACTATGATGTACTGTCCACAAGTGTAAGTTGCAGATTGGATATCATTTAGAGTAATTAATCTATTTGTACGATGTGTACGTTTGAAAGCAGCTGAAGTTGAATGTTAGTTTAAGGAACTTCTGAATCAGAGATACGGATTTCTTTCCAAAATTGGACAAATTTAATGGAGTATGTTTATCTTTTATTCTTCAAACTTTGAATGTTTTTTCTGTCACAGGTAACAAAGTGGCCATAAACATGTACAAATTCTGGCAGGTAATTGTTTGACGTGTGATTAGAAATATTTACAACCCTTTTTTAGCATTTTATTACCATGTTTATGTGCACATCTGCAAAACCGTAGCAAAATCTCCTCAAATAGTTCCTCTGCCATAAATGTTTAAGTCTTCTTGATTATGCAAATCAGATGGCAAGCAGAGAGGTATTTTGAAGTCAACCGGAACCTGTACTAGCTGTAGTCAAATTAGTCTGTCATTTATTCTGTTAGTCTTGCTACATCATTATCTTCTCCATCATCGTCTGAAATGCACTTTTTGTAATGAAATTATGAAGAGAAACCTTGAAGCACTGAGAATCAAACAATGTGGTAGTTCTTTTTCACAGCTGCAGGGGATTTGTCGGCCTATGGTGGAATTCCAATAGAAGGAGAGGTCTTGATGGTAACACATACCTGATTGACTCCCAGCCCTATACCCAATGTTTCAAATTAAGTGCATTAGATAATTAAGGAACTCTTGCCACTGGGCAGTTTTAGAATGTCTGATTTGCAACAGCCAAGATGGCAGTGATAGGCTTTGACAGCCTGGGTACAAGAAAGAAACAAAATGTTTTCAACTACCGGTATAGTTAGTGAATGTTCTGTAGTACTTTTTTCTAATGGATAGTGCTGGCTAGAAATGGATTTGGCCAACGTAATCATCTGCTAGTGAAATTAAATGTTCTGATTGTTCCCTGGTGATGAATTGAACTCAACTCACAGTCATGCAACAAGTTTAATTTGTAGGGTGATTGTACTAATATTCACATACACATCTACTCTTACAATGAGCCATACTGGGCGTACAGGGATACCGCCATGCCCACCTGGCTGTCAGTTAATGTTTTTCAACTTCTTATAAATGCAAAAGCAATTAGCATAACAACTAATATGTAACTTTTTGTAATATGATATTTAACAGTTGTAGCAATGGCATTCCTCACTTTTTTATTATGATTTATGAACAAGCTTTGTTGTTTAATGTAATGTAAGCAAAAGAAACACCTAGAACATACATTTCAGGCAGGTGGCAAATAGTGTAGATCTTAACAGTGCTGATTCTAATCAACCAAGAAGAGGCCATCATGTTACTTGGCATGATGCCACACAATAATTTGATGTATTTGTCTGGCTGCATGTCTATCAGATATAGTAAGGCCTCAATTGTCATATCTCTGTTTATGGGTGGAGAAATGTGATCATGATTAACTGATAACGGGAAATCTCTTCCTTGTATAATCGTCAAAATTATGCCACTTACAAATTTCTGTTTTGATGGTGATGTACACTGAGTTCTAATCCCATTAAGAATTTACTGAATTTTCTCATTTTGGACTCTTTTTGCATGTACTTTTCAGCCTCCTTCATCTAATTACCGAGAAACTGATGCAGGTAAATCTGCAATTCTTGTTGAAAATTATGACCTACTCAGACAGCTGTATTGGGTTTCCGGCCTTTGAAAAAATTACTGCAATGCAAATATCACCTCCACTTCAGTAGTCAGTGATAGCGCTAGAAATATTTATAACACAGTAAACGTGTCATTGAGAGGAGAGAAATGGTTGTCTACCAGTGACTATAAACATTGAGCAAACGACAACAAGCCGTGCAGACTTATAAATTTTCAGCAGGCTGTACTTTCAGACGAGACTTGTATTGCATAATCTGCAAAGTGATCTAATATATTCTATCTCAAAAGGTTTTAAACAACGACATTGTCAGTACAAATATATTTTCTACATGTACAATGTACATGTAAGATGGCACAAATAGGTTTAATATTCTTTGCATAAAGTAAATATCTGTTGGAATTCTGAAAAGTACAGCAAAGTACAAAGCCTTGTGGTTTGTTGACCGTATAAAAACAAGATATACTGAAAGCAAATGAATTAATTTTCCTATTCTTGAAAAATGCCTTTATTGTTTTCTATTAGTACTGCCTAAGAAAATCAAACAATTTTGAGTTTATGTAGTAACAGTAATTTTGAGTGCATTTTTCGGCTTACATCACTATTGATATAATCTCTGTGGTTTTTGATTTAAAAAAAGTGCTAATCAATAGTGACACACATGTTCAGCCATGCATGCAGCAGCAGCCCTGCAATGCATCCCAAAGGTCAAGGTTTGGGGGATATTGCATAGTAAGTATGTTTTCCAGATCTCTAGATTTTGTTACGACATCCAAATGAAGACATATTTTAGACGAATTTAGAGTTATTATTTCTTGAGTGACACAAAGTAAACAACATCTTTCAAAGAACAGGCTAATTTAGATACAGAATTCAGATATGGATTCCTGAAAAAATATTATTTTCCCCTCCCTTGTATGGAGTGAAAATCCACCTATTGTGCCAACCCTGTCACTAGTAAAACCTTTCAGCCACATCCCTGTGTCTCTGATTTACTACTGCATTGTGTAATACAAGGTGATGTCAATATTGTGTAAAATACTAACTGATGTCTATAAGAGACTTTGACTCAAGTGTGAGCATCGATTTTTCTGCTAACAGAAAATCAATAACTGCATGTGCATACAGTGACACTAAATGGTTTAACTGCAAAATTGAATTGATGAACACATATATCGATTTACTGTATGTGTTTCCTGTATATTGATCAATCAATATGTTATATGTCAATGTTAGACATATATATAGTGCTTGTACAAACGGAACAATATATACATGAAGTGTAAAGTGACTTCAAAAATTGGTATAATATGGTGATGTACAGAATCCATAGGCAGCAGCAGCAATTATAATAGCTTAATTTCAATTCTCTGATTTAGTGCATATGGAAATGCAAATATGGACTGTTTGCTTTGAAAAATGACCATCACTAGTACCAGGCAGTAGATTATTAAATATATTTGCATATGAAAAATCACTATGATATTAAAGTTTACCAGTTGTATTGGTATACAGCAGTATAAACGTTGAATCAGTAAATTTAATGTTTAACCTTAGTCTTATGTGTGCATGCACGAATGTGATATAAAATGCATAAAATACCAGTAACTCTGACAGATTATAGTCGTAAAGCCCATACATGTATGCTGTATATTCCTTCCATGCATTATAAAATCTTGAATAGAACTCTATCACAAGTCTTCTGACAAAAGCTAAGGGCTGTTAAATCTGCTTCAAAGCCATTTGACATGCCATGGGGAAGACTTGTGTTGCCAGAATGGTGTTGTGCCTCCACACACATGTAAATTTGTTTTGTTCTATTATATTGCATTCACTGCACTCCGGAAATCTTTTTTATCATGATGAGCTGGCTTCCTCTGCTGGTGTAATAGGGTTTCAAATTTCAACATTCAAAAGATTGCAGGTCATTTTACACTACACTTATAATAAATATCATTCACTAAAGAATAAAAATGTCGAGTACTCAGTGTCCGCTTACAGGAAACACCTGCTGCTCACTGTAGAATAAGATGCTGGTGATGTGTGCTAGCATCATGAAAAAAATGGCAGAATTGAATAAACGTGATTGTCATTTTGCTAATGAGGGTTCTTCTTACAGGGTTTCCCAAAGGTGAAGGTTGAGTAACCTGTGCATCATCTTAAATTCCCTTGATAAACTTACTCAGTCAATTATGCATTTAGCCTTTTGTATAGATTTATTTAACGTGAATGCTGTAAACATGTGACTTGACATATACCTGTTTTAAGTAATAATTCTTTTTACAATGTAGGACATTATTCTGAAACATTTAGCATATCTGCCTGCATTTGAATGTTTAGGTAATTAATTAATTTCAAATTTTCAAAAAAATAAGCTTTATTTACTCCATAAGTCTCAAAATAAACACCAGCAAGTGGTAGGCTAAAAGAACATTTTAAAAGTTAGTCCAAATATCTATCCCCCAAGGTGCAATCTACCTTAAAAAAGATTATTGCAACCAAAAAAAACTAATACAGTTATTGTTTATCTCAGCAGAGAATGTAGCAGCATGGAACCATATGGTGCATGATTCCATCATGGTCAGCATGTTATTATTATGTTGCATAACATGCAGATAATGGAGGGTGTCTGTTTGTAGAGTTTATGTCAAGTCAACCGAATTGTAATGAATCCATCATAAACAATAAGATGTCTATGGGATATTGATTGCTTTGCATCTGATACACTATCACAGAGTGTCTGTGTGAGGGACATGTACATGTGTTTCCCTAATAGGAGTCGCCTAAGAAAGGAAAAAGTTGAGGCCTCATGCAGGGAGGTTCTCTTTTCAAGTTCTGTATTTTTCTCGTAATTTCAATTGTAAAGCAATGCAGTGCTGATTTCAGTATGTTTTAATACAGAACACAAAAAGGGTCAGTTATTTCCACGTGCATGTATTAAATAAATAAGTTGCCTGTTATCAGTTCATTCAAAGTTGAACTTATCAGCATATATCAGTAGTGGCATACTTGCTTTCAAGTTTTGCATGTTGTATTTTTAGCATTTAGCTCCCATTGGCTACAGACGTCGGTATGTAGGTCTGTATGTATCTATGCATACCGGTATATCTATGCCTGTCCACAACAGAAACTCAAAATTGTATGTATCGCCTCATTATTTGAAAAGAATGTTTATCATAGATGAATGACCATATATGAAAATTAGCTGAAATTAATCAATAAACTCAAAAATCACTGGTCAAACTACTTTGAGATGTGATCAAGCACATCTACAGTGATGCCCTTATTCACAGTCATTCAAATTATCGTGAAATTTGCTGATGTATAATTTTTTTTTTACTCAGTTTGCTGTTAAAAATACAAAAATCTTCTCTGAATGGGTTAATCTCATGGCTTTGAAATATTAGTTTCAGGTTCCTTAAGGACAAGATCATTTAAGCTCTGTCAAATAAAAATCACGTCAATTTTTGGCCAATTATCTACATATTTCCCAAGCCATCTTGACAGAGTCATCAAAATTGATGTCTTTGCATTTCACTAAGAATTGACGATCTGCTGATGACATTTGCATGAGTACATGGTGATACCAATTTTATCGTTGATCCCCTCGTGATCTTCTCCACAACTGCTTTTCTAATACACATTCTAAAATATGTCGGTTAAGGGTTAAATTTAAGTACATCACTACTGATCAAATGGGAGGCCATTGTCATTGCTGCCTCTTTTCAGTGTACAACTTTCTTGATTATATTATTGTGCACATAGCCTCTCCTCTTGAACAGAACCTTGCTTTACTCATACAATTGCTGTTCATGTCACCTGAATCAATTAACAGGCCTTCCTTCTAATGCACTCACCATTCCTTCTAAGATGGTATCTTTTACATGACCTGTTTGCCTCTGGCTGAAATGCAAACTGCACTAGTTACTTAGATGTTTCCTTACAGACCTTCACTCTACCTTCCGTATGTGCATACTGATGAAGTCTAATGTTCATAAGTATGTATTGAGGAAATATGGCAATTATAAATTTTGACACGAAAGCCATATGGCCCTAGTTAAATTGAATTGCAGTGATCTTGAATAGGAGAGGCTGTACTATTGATTATATAGTCCCATATTCTCAAGTGTACAAAATGTCTACTAAGTAGTTGATTTTGTTGAAGTTGACTGGACAAAATAGTAATTATACATGATTTCGAATGCCAATTACAAAGAAAGCTGAGCTTATGTTAGGTAAGGAAACAATATTCAGATTTTGTAAATGTTTTTTCTGTTAAAATACCTGTAAGCAGTTTCAGACTTTAAAAACCCATTCTCTCAATCGACCACGTCTGGGAGCTAGGAGTTCAAATTATAGTATTGTATACCTAATATATTGAACGGGGTGTGCTCCCCATGGGATTCAATGGTAACTTAATTACTTATGATGAAGCAGGCCACATAGTAATTATTTGACTGAAAGTGAACCAGAGGTATTTCAACTTGAAAATCTGGTTTTTTGAGAAATTTATGGAGGAAAAAAATTGATGGACCACATGAAAGTGATTAAAATATGTCAATTAAAATCGTTCTATTTTTGAACAGATTTTCGGAAAATGAAAATAAAGCATATGATTGTTGTTCGCAAATAAAACCAAAAATTTGGAGTAAAAAATTATGTAAGAGAGGTATGTAATAAAACATTATGAGCTAGAAGAAGGACCATATACCCTTGAGGCAGAAGACCATTTGCCCTCCTGATGTTGGGCAAATGATCACCTGCCCTCTGGCACATATATTTTAGTCCCTTGGTTGAGCTATACTTCTTAACTTTCATGTATGGGAGGGGCAGTGCATGAGGTCAAGTACAATGAATGAATTTCATTTCTAAGCGCATATGTATTCATTACCCAAGGTTATAGGTACAGGATACATCATGTCTGTCAAGGCGAGGCTGATTCTGTGTGAGAGTGGTGAGAAAGTATTTTTATGTTGAACTCAAAAGGTATTTATGTAAAGCAGTATTTCACAAAATGTCATTACATGCAGTATGCAGCTGATCACTAACAAATCTGTGACATATATAAGAGTTATTGATGATTCTTGATTATCATAATATGCTCACTTTACTGTACTATGTATTTTCCATGGGAGAATTTACCTAAGAAAGTTATGGAATAGCTGAAAAATTCAATCACTGTACAGTGGTTAATATATATGCCCTGCAACTGTATATAAATTAATATTTGCGATGGTAAATTTATTCTTTCAAACATTGACACATCCATACTGTGACTTGTGACAGTGAGACATAAAATGTGACTGCAAAAGGGCAGAACATTTTTTAATACATAGATTGAACTACTTTATTTTACAAGTTGACCTGTCTTTGCTTATATTCAGGAAGACATTCAAGGTTTCAAGATAAAAACATACACATTTGACATTGTGTACACCCCTGTAAATTTGCATGTAACCATTGTAAATTTTAAATTGAGTTGGCTGATATTATGACTGAGGTGAAGTAATTAATTTACATGGTTGTGAATGCCAAGGCTATCATCAGAAGGAAGATTACTTCTGATGCACACATTGCTACTTGTTTTGCATCACAGTCAACCATAGTATTCCACAGGTCATCATTGATGAGGTGTATAATTTATAAGCATGTACTGTACAAAATGTGTATGCTGAATTCAGGTGTACTAGTATTCCATGCTCTGTGATCAGGTATCATGGGAGCACTGGGGACTTGTTTCGCAATCAGTCAAATATGTAATCTTACTTAACATATTTTTGTTGCATTTGATATGTGTGGTATTTTGACCTTTTTCGTAAATCGATCACATTGCTCCAAAGAATGACATTTGGGACAATTAAGGAACATTCAATAGTTATATTTAAATAACAGATGGCAGTGAGGGCAATATCACGATTTATGGCAGGCCAAAAATTGTGATATTTCCTGATTTTCATGTGTTATTAATTTTATTACACTGACTATTTGAAATCATCACAAAATTCAGTATTTGTACTGTGCGCATCAGATGTCATGTTTAAATGACATGCAAATTTTCAAATGACGCATTTTAAATATCTCATGCTAGAGTTCCTGGCACCTTTATACTACAATGCATGTGCAACTAGTACCTAGTGGGCAAGAGTTGAGGGCAATAGCAAATCGAACCATGTTATATCACTTTTTTGGAATGTAACATGCCAGAGTTTTAGCCTATCATGATATCAGTACTATAGGTGAGGTGTAAGACTGTTCAACATCTCTTCAACAAGGGATCATTGCAGTTCCTGCCCATGGACCTGTAAGGATTAAAGATAGCACTCTATACTATTATTTAAGGTCAAAGAATGTGTTACATGAATGTGAAAAAGGGGCAACAAAATGAGCATGCCAATTTTTCCAACGAGTAATTTTTTTCATGTTCGTGTTGATTTCTCTGCATTAAACTGCTAATAGATGTATTTTCTCATTATTGAAATTGAAGGCATCATGCTGGACTTCTCTGTTGATCTATCGTGAATAAAGTTAACCATTTCACAAGGCTGTCAATGTGTTCAAGCATTTACCGTGAGTGTTGCTGTAAGACCTTAAATGAAAATATGTTTTCCTTTTCCGTAATTCTGTATATTGCCAGTAGGATGGTTCTTTATTTTTACCCTTTGGATAGTCATTAAATCATAGAAAGAATACTTTGGCCCCATCATGGCTACTGTGCTAGAGATGTAATTTCACTGATTTGCATATTTGATGTGAAACAAATTCATGTCTATATAGAAACCCTACATTAATTTTAACAGATCTTGAGCTTTTTTGTAACTTTCAGAAGATACAAGAATAATAAAGCTATAGAGATGGAGATTACTCTATTTTACTTTCGCTTAAAAGTTAAATATGAAAAGCAAATGATTTAGCACAAGTTACTGGGCTGGTTCCTGATAACTATACGGTAGTCTGCAGATATAGATATTGGTCTGAAGATTTTGACAAGACCTTCAAATGTCATGCTTACAGTCTTGACAAATTTCTGAGTAACCAGCCATATGGTTGTATCACCTATTAAAAAGTGTTCAAAGGAGCAAAAACACATTATTTTATCAGAATTACTGGTTGCGTATGCCTTCTTGTTGTAGAAACAAACTTACCATTTGCCATTTCTGCCATTTAAACAACTCTAGTTAGCATTATCTCAAGGCTTGTGCAAGCAAACTGATGCACACACCCTAACATGATTTGCCTAATAGGTATAAATTTAGGGTAACGATGTTATTGACAAAGAAAAAATAAGTAACGCACTAATAGAAAAGGAATTAGTTTTTGGATTGCTCTTTCAAACATGTAAAAAGGTGATTTGTGGTCAACAGCTTGCCATTACTGAAAATCCAAGCTCGTACTTATTATACCGTTAGATCAGTTGAGTGAAATATCAGGGATCGTCATGGTTGCGCACTTTTTAGTGTCAGCTTCATTAGTTTCCACTCATGAAGTAACCATTAGAGATGGCAACTCAATGAGTGAAAAAGCTTTGAATGTTGGGAGTACTTTACTGCAGTGATCTTTGTGAAAGATTTCAAGTAAGATTGCATTCCATTTTGCATGACCCTCAGTAATAAGCAAGTGTGACGTTGTGTTGACTGAGGTTTTTAAATTCAGGTGCTTCAAAGTAACACAGTCTATAGACAGGAATGCTCCTACTTTTGATCAGAGTCGCCAGGAGATTATATACTGATGCATTACTCTGAACTCAGTACTGTTATATACTAAATCGCTTAAAAGCAAACTGCTGTCTTTGCAGAAACAAGTTTAAACATCCCGTTATTGTCAGAGCAGGAAAAAGCCGCTTTTCTGGTTTGTTTTATGAGAAACAAGAATAACACGTACACCTTGTTTTTAGCTCCGCTGTCAGCGACGCGGAGCTTATCAAATAGGTTGATTTTCCGTCGTCGTCCGTCGTCGTCGTCCGTCGTCCGTCGTCGTCCGTCAACAATTGCCTTCTCCTCTGAAACCGCAAGTCCAATTGCTTTGAAATTTTATATGCAGTTCACTTGGGGTGACCTCACTTAAGTTTGTTCAAATTGTGGTGAAATTTGCATATTTGTATTTTTGGGGCAATTTTTGGTGTTTTTGGTAAAAAAATCTTCTTCTCTGAAACCACTTGTCCGATTGCTTTGAAATTTGATATACAGTTTACTTAGGGTGACTTCAGTCAGATTTGTTCAAATCGTGATGAAATTTGCATATTTGTATTTTTAAGGCAATTTTTGTCATTTTTGGTAAAAAAATCTTTAAAAATCTTCTTCTTCAAAACTACCAGTCAGATAGCTTTGATATTTGGTACATATGTCTCTGGGGATGATCTATTTCAGATTTGTTCAATTGTGCAGAAATATGCAAATTTGCATTTTTGAGGTAATTTTGCCATTTTTGGTCAAAAAATGTGTATTTCCAAAACTACTCATCTGATAGTTTTGAAATTTGGTATACAGGTTCCTACAGATCACCTTAATGATAATTGTTGAAATTATGATGAAATCTGCAATTTTGTAATTTTGGGGCAATTTTTGCCATTTTTGGTCAAAAAATGTGTTTCTCAAAAAGTACTGGTCTGACAGCTTTGAAATTTGGTATACAGGTTTCTACAGATGAGCCAAGTAATATATATTGAATTTCTGATGAAATCTGCAATTTTGTATTTTTGGGGCAATTTTTGCCATTTTTGGTCAAAAAATGTGTATTTCCAAACTACTAATCTGATAGCTTTGAAATTTGGTATACAGGTTTCTATAGATTAACTAAATTGAAATAATGATGAAATCTGCAATTTTAAATTTTTGGGGTAACTTTTCCCATTTTTGGTCAAAAATGTGTTTCTCAAAAAGTACTGGTCTAACAGCTTTGAAATTTGGAATACAGGTTTCTATAGATGAACTAAATTTGATCTTTTGAAATTATGATGAAATCTGCAATCTTTATTTTTGGGGGCAATTGTTGCTTTTTTTTGTCAGAAAATTTTATTCTCAAAAAACTACTCATCATATAGCTTTGGTTGACATGTTCTTAGAGATGATTCGATGTGATATATTCAAAGTATGATGAAATCTTCAATCGTGTATTTTGCAGCTTATTTTAGCCACTTTTTTCTGGCCATGCATTGAGCTATCAAAGATTTCCACCTTCTCCACCAACATGTGTCAAAATTAGTTATTCTCTACATAAACACAGCGGAGCTATATCGGCCGCTAGGTCGCTTGTCTTTGATGGTCAATACATCAAATTTGCCATTTGCCTGAAATTTGTGAAGGAGATTTATTTGTCACTTATAGGTACTACAAATTTATCTTGAAATATGATCCAATAAATGAGAGAGCTTGCACAAGAAACAATATAATAAAGAGTGCCACAGTAATTTTGGTATAAATCTTCAGATATGGGAAATCTAATCAGGTTTTCACGGGTATATCCATCAAATTTATCGGATGGAAGCAGTAAAAGAAGAAATTATTTGATTTCAATCAAAATAATTGACTTGTGCTACTATTTCAATAATTCCTCTGTCTTATATTGCTCAAAATGTATGGATAGAAGATGAAAATTTGTATTGTGAACACCTGAACTGGAACATAAAATAAAATTGATGGTTGCAGTCTTAATTCATACGAGGGGAATGATGTATACTGGTGCAATTTTACCTCTTGCATGCTGTTCTTCCTTACTGTATACCGAACCATTCTGCTAAAACAATTTTTCCCAAGCAATTCTGCCATGCTTGCTTTGGAAATGTGTTTATCAGCTTCATGTGTACTGTCTCTTCTACAGGAAATAGATGAAATGGCAAACATTCTAAGTAGCAGTTTGCCAATATTTGTTTTGCTGATGCAATTTGAAGTTAATGATGAATGATTTAGTCAGGCAGAGAATATAGCATTGCCAGTTGAAAGAGCAGGAATATGGCCATTTGTTTTGCAAGTAGACTCACAATTCTTGGCAGGTAATTTCCACATTTATTAATGAAATCTTTTAATTGTATTTCTTAGGAGATTTTGATATTAGATAGATACATGTAGATAGATAGATAGATAGATAGATAGATAGATAGATAGATAGATAGATAATTTCCCCAAATATGTGTCATGAAGGTGTAATATCACATACCTACTGTAATACTTAATCAACCTTTGGAGAATCTGTTATTAAAAATATTAATGAAATATTTTCATTAAATAGATTTTGCCAAAGAAATTATGATGGGCTCAATTGCCCTTTGCACAATGACGTACTTCTAGGCTAATATTTATGGTAAGTGAGCCTGAAATTATAGCCTCCAGGCATGGCTTTTTCAGGAGTAGTTAATTCAAAATTACAGCAACTGTGGCATGGCAGCTCACCTAAGCAGGTGTTTTAGTGTTCAATCATGGATATGCCTGAAGTATATACTCAATGATTTATTGTTTGACCGGTGGAAAGAGTTGAAAGTTTCTATTTAATTAAAGCTAAAAGGATAATCTACTTTTAAAATAGGCTGATGTCAAAGAAGAGATCCTTCAACATACTATTTTCTGTGAGAAATCTTGTCTCCTGCTGAGGTACATCAAACAAAATCATAGTATTTCGGTTAAATATTAATATGCTAATTACTATGATCCACTCTGTACATACATTACATCAATAGGATGCTCCTTTTCAATTTAATTATGGCAATTTATGATCTCTCATGCATCACCCCTGTGCTGTCAGAAATTTCCCCTGTAAGTGTACACTCAGAAGTATTCTTTGCAGTCATTGATCAGTCTGCAGTTCAAGGGTCCACATGATTTAATCTGTAGCCACTGACCCGTAAGCAATCATTATGCATTTATCAAATTTATTTCAGTAATCACACTTTGAGTATGGCAATCTGGCAAGCTAGCAAACAGACACTGCTGCCCTCACTCGGGTAAACCTAATTTAAAGTAGCACATACATGTGACCTATATGTGTTAATGATTGAAGGCTATTAAGTCTTTCTGGCATGAATATAAGTCTTTCTGGCACGAATATTGTTCAAGTACTGTTGTTCTGTAATTGTCCTTTGCATAGGGAATAAAACTGTATTTGTAGTATTAAGGTGAACATTACCAGTATTAAGAGATTTCTAATCTACTTAATTGGTAGATGGTTTAGTTTGTTGATTGAACTCGCTCAAATTATCAAGAAGATATAATGCGCAAAATGGTTAAATGATCTCCATTAATTTAAGCAGTTGGGGAAAGAAGAGTGTGCTGTATGGACTGACAATTATATCCTCACAAACTGTAATTCTTTCTCCAAATGATGAAATCCCCTAGAGGGGAGATAATTAGTTTACGATAGGCTTAGAAAGATTTTTATCAGTTGATTACATTAAGGTAGGTTGTCCCCAACTCTGTCTGAAGTGGTTCATAAGTTAAGCATTTCACATTGTATCACGTCATGAAAGCATTACAGATGTTGACGTCAGATATTTCAAAATGATTCACCTCAGAGAATCAACGTACTGCTAGCCATTAGTAATAGACTACACACTGTGAAACTCTGGCATTTTCTTGCTGCAGAGACGAATGAAGTTTGCGCCATGTGGGTATATGATGACCTATTGTACCTGTACAAATAATGATAAGATGTAACTGCAGTAGTGACTATTGTTTAGATGATACTTTGTGAAATGCAAAAATGTATTTTTGTACAAGATGGATTTCATATATATTACCATTTATTATACCAACATGTGCTCAGCCATGTATTATAGAGTAATACATGCATTTGTTCTTGATGGTGTGTTTAGTTTTATATACAGTAAAATGGGGAATTGAGTCACATGGGCAGCTTTTTCTTAGATATATGTGCACACAGACACCAGAAAACACAAATGTTGAAGGTCATGAACACATTAGTGTTGTTTAAGACCTAGATTGCTGGCGTTCAAGGTCATGAATTGCCTGAATAATGAAAGACTGTTAACATATAATTGTAATTTGAAGCTATTAAAGCACCTTTATTGATGTAAAGACTTCCTTGAGTGGAAACAGAAAATGTATTCCAGCACACATTGTGGTTTTTGCTCAGTTTTGCCCCGTTACCAACTTTAGTGGTAATGAAATTATGGTTGAGCCAGAAACCACAAGGGCTGTGATGTTTTTTAAAAACTGCATATGATATTAATATTCATGCTCGAAGATAGAAAAGCATGTGATAATACTGTAGCTGTTGAATGACATTAATGCATGTCCATGAGAGATTTTATCACATTTGAACGCATGGTTAAGTGAAAGTGAAACAGCTAGATGGGTATAAGCCTTTGGTAATGGATTCTGGGCAGTAGCAGATAGCAAAAGGTACCGGTATTTCCTCCAAAGTTTCAGAGAGTGTGTGAGGAATTCTCTTGCAGTTGCAGTTCACGTACTACATGTAATATGAATTAAAGCAATACGTCTTTCAACATTAGAGTCAGAAGAATACAGCCATTGCTCACATTTACAGATTTATCTCATTTTGTTCCCATACCAATTAATAATTTTGATATGTTTTTCAGTCATGTTCATTTGTATAATGGAGTTAACACTGTTATTGATGTCTACATATATGTATCAGATATGATGAAAAATATGTGTTCTCATGTGTGAATGTGTCCGGATGTTTCATGAAAAATAGGAAACACTGGAAAAATGCAAGTAGATGAATGAATGAATGAATGCAATAGCTATTCCTCATATATCTGGACTTGTAAAACAGATAGTCTCTATCATACTTCAGCTATGTTATCAATCATAATAATGAGAGTGGAGGATAAAATTTATCATGTGAATAGCCTTGATTTCCACTTTAGAAGGCCCTAGTTTGCCTATTTGAGGTGACATATCAAACACACAGTAGAGTAGCCTCTGTTATCATGTCGCTATATGAGATAAACAGCAGGGATTCTAAAGTATGTTACGTTCCGACTGTGATATGGAATGTGAATGCTCTGTCAGCATCAGTTTTATTTGAAATTTATCATATAATCATATACAGGAAAATGGGGTTTCAATTTAGAATATTACTTTTGAAACATGAGAAGGGGCATTTCATGATAGTTGAATAACAGTTAGTTGAATAAGAGTTAAGAAAGATGTCTATCAGCTCTTTTACTCGGAAGACCAAATAACCTTTTCAGATATGTAAATGTCTCTGACTTCCGTATGTACTTGTAAACATATGACCTGATGAGACATACCTGTTGCCCACATTAGCAAAGGGTGAATCCTGATGTAATATGTACAGCACCAGGTTATAATTATCATTCTGTTGTGTTGATTTTATCAAAATAGCCCAGCTTGTGCTGGTTTTGTAGCAATGAAGCAAGCATACTCATCCAATATTGTACCAGAAGTATGATTTCAAGGTAATTTGCTTGTCGAATATTCTCGTAATGTTGAAAATGTTGTAACTTGTAAAAAGAAATATTCTTTGGTCATGAAAGACAAACACAAGAACGTTAAACTGTAGTTTAAAAATAGTTTTTTTGTGAGGTGATGTCAGATTATTTCACAAGATTGGACACATTCATAAGGTTCTGTTGCACTGGCACTCGTCTTAAATTTACCACTAACGGTTACATTCTAAGTACACAAGAATGGACCATAAGGCAAACAACTCCTGTGTAGGCAAAGGATGATATCATATGCATGTCAACCATGATGGTAATGTAGCTTTGTAAACATCATCATTAAAATCTTTCTTATTATCTCATAAAGTACGAACTGAATTTCAGCAATTAAATATTGTAAAGATAAACAAAACACCAGATTTAAAGTTATTGTATGTGGTGTACTAGCAATCATTTCTATATCTGTACCAAGCTGGTTTTGCACATGTATCATTAAAGACCTTACTGCAGTTACTCAAAAGGCTAATTTTGAAGTCTTTTCATCCGCTAACTTTTTTTTAGCATTTCTTGTTCTTCTCCATCATCATGTGTTACCCATATTTCTGTACGGTCATGGTATAAAATATGCTTAATATTATGCTTTGGAGTGTGAAAGTGTAATTTGACAGACCTGTATGATACCGTTTTCTCTCTATGTGTCAGTGCTCATTGAATTGTTAGATTCAGGCATATAAGTGTGACCAATATGATATATATGTTGCCATAAATTCATAAGGTATCCTGTTGTTACCCTTTGTGTACTTCTTCAGTTTGTAACGATTTTTTTAGGTCATCATCTTATTTAAAACACCGCGGCCAGTTCCTCTGCAAGTGCTTCAGTGCATGCAAGCTCAATCTAACCTACATTTGCATGACCTGAGAGAGTTGAATAAAATGTATAATGAATAAAGAGTCTGAAGACCTTTGAGAAATCTTTAAACATTTGTATCAAGGAGAGCTCAAACACATCAGTCGCCATCGTGTAGACCAGCGATGAATGAGCTATTTCAAACATGGGCACAGCTTATACTGCCTTTAAGCAATTATTTTCAACAGTGTGTGGGTTTTACCATTCTTGACAGCCATTTCAATCTTCAGTGTACTGAAGTGTTCAGACAAACTTCCATGAGCTGACAGATTTGCTTCCCAGGTACTTAACATGAGGTTAACAGGCCTTGATCAAAGACTGCAGGGCCAGCATTTTATTGCCAATAAAGTATTGATGTGGCTATTAAACATTTTGTTTGTGGCATTATTTATTTCTGCTTGTACTTTTCTCGGGGATATTTTTAAAGGTTAAACACCATACAGAGTGGATATGTTCGTAAGCTATGTAAACCTTCAGTCATTAGTTTGTGAGGTTTCCATGTACAGTGCATTTAAAAGATATCGCAATACAAATTATAGTGCTAATGTTGATTTGCTGAGCATTTGTGTATGTCGTAGTGTCTCAATTGCAAAGGTATTTCTTACACACTTTATAGTATAAAATCAAATATTCTATAGATTGGCGTTGTTCAAACTGTCCCAAACCCACTACAGAATGAGTCTGAATTACAATGTATTGATAGGGATGATTTATTTATGAACTCTAAAAACTGCCTATGGGAATATTCAAAGTTGTAGCTGATTTAAATATTGAGCAAATGAATGAAAAAAGGTCTCTCATATACAAACAAAGTTTATATCATGAACCATATGGATAAGCTTGGTCTTCAACACTTTGAAGTTGAACCAATATTTTTATTGTTAACAATTAGATAATTTTTAAATAGAGAGTATAGCCTCGTACAAAATGTCTAAAAATCCTGGTTCATTGTAAGTTTTCAACGGCTTACCCTATTTTGATCGTCATTTTTCCCCATGGCTGACAATAGCGAACAATCGCCTTCCGTCATCTCAGCATGACACCTGGTGCAGGCATAGAATACGCATTATTTATTTGCTATTTTTCATGTTTGTATGGTTAGCTGTAAACTACCGGCAGTTAAAACAAAAAAGTTCATTCAAGCTAGCACAGATCACAAGTTGGTGTTTGGTTATAGCATATATGTAGCTAAATCTTCGTACTGCTGATGGTGTCACCCCCACAAGACTGTTCTGGAAAAATAAGTGCAGATAAGTATTTTGGTTGTTCATGTAACCATTTTGTTATGTCTGTTTCTTTATATCTGGTCTGTGACAAATGACACAAGTGATACAGCAATGAAAGGTAATAACATCAACGGAAGTGATTAGAACATATTGTGTTTGTTTTTGCCAGGGTTAGCAAATCCATCTCATAAAAGCCACATATAATTAATATTTGCCCTCACTATTACAGTGATCTATCAAATGTTGGTTGAATTGATGAGAATGTAGACACAGTTAGTATCGATAAATTGGATGGTTTTGTATCATATGACACAGTTCATAACGTGATTTGGCAGAAGAGTTGTGCAGACATAATTTTTATGAGTCTCGCTGGAAAGAGTTGTAAAATTTTTGTTTTATAATATTTATGATAAAGAAACATATTCATTATGAGAAACTAATAATAAATTTGTGTTTAATTTAAATATAACTCTAAAATATTTGAGGCGTCACAAACTTTGATCCAAAACTCTTTGAATCCAGTCTACTTCCTACTTTCAGCCACAGTTTCATGAAGATTTTGTCTGCTATTATAAACTGTACATATACGCATGCAAGCCCTTGTTGAATGGCAGATGAAACTTGGTGAGACAGAAAACGCTGTTTAAATTCCTGTATAATAAATGGACTTAAACAAGTATTTTATCACAAATGTCAGTATTGCAATCAAAAATCGGGATACCCTGGAAAGTAAAGTTACTCTGAGATGATTTGCTGTAGACAGGAAATTAAATTCACAGTAAGCCTTATCTTTATGCCCAAATAAAGGTTTTTCCGTTATCCAGTGATAAAACTTCCCAAATTTGATTGATGTATAGTTAGTAGAGATCCCTCTTTCATGAGATTTTATGGCACATTTTAACAGCATCATACAGTTTCACCCAATTTATTCATAATCCTAACAAAACGCGACAAACGACAGAAATTTGCAATGATGGAAATTGTCAAAATGTTGTGGTGGTTGTATTCCAATTTTTCCAGGGAGAGAGCTGTTTCAGCTCTGTGGATGTTTCATTTTACAGGAACACCGTTTGAAATGGAATTTTTACCTTGGAAACAATGATTTGCATAGCAAATACACGTTATGCTATACTTTAATGTATTGATAATTTATTGTCGTCACAAAAGTGAGAAGTCCTGATACATATCAAATGCTATTAAAGGAACTGTTCGGAAACTACTGAAATGGAAAGACAGTTCTTGTCAGTAATACTAACAACAGAATATTGACATTTACATACGTACATACCAACATACATAACTATACTTACATAAATAAAAACACAGCCCGTACATTCAGACATATGAGTATTCATCAGATATCAAAGACTGTGCATGATTCATTTTTCTTTAGTCACGTACTAAGTGCCCTTAGATATTTGTTAGAAATGAGGATACTCCAAAAATTGACATTTCAAAAAACGATCCTGCTCCTGAAGGGTATGTGGCATGATGTGCTATCAATACATCAAATGAACGCTCAATAAATGGTTAATCTGCCTCAAAACAAAAAATCAACTTATTTTGCTCTTCTGTTTTGCTCTCAATATTCCAGGCACATTTTGCCGATCGATTCTATGGTTTTGAGGAAATAGCTTACTTTCTTTGATGGCCTGACACGGATATCGAATACTCATACTCTTCGATTGCTGATGTGTTTATAGATGCAACACATAGGCTTCTGCATTTGGCATATAAATTGTGGGTGACAGGGAAGATGCTCTAGCTAGACGCCGCCTCAGACAATTTTCATTCTGTTTTGTTCACGTTGATGTATGTATCACCATTTGGAGACTGGATGGCTACCATTAGTGAGAATCTTGTCTAGACCGAACCTGAGTTTGGTGATTGTATTTTCTGAACTAGAGATGGTTTAAATGATTGAAAAATGAATTATTTGTTCGTAAACCTCATTTAATTTGGGCCCACTATGAACGCCATTCTAACATCAGCTTTAGGTTGATTTTTAACTGATCTATTCAACTGCAATCAAAGGAATGATACCACGTGATGGGTCAAATTGAATGTACTTGTGTTCATGATTGGGGCATTCATCGGAAAGCACTAAGTTTGAACAGTCTGTGAAAATTTGTGTATAAGTGATTTCTTTTGGATGATGGTTCCCAATCAAATTTTGATGTGCATGCTCTAGAATAACTTTGAAATCTATGGGCCACCTAATCACTGTAAGATATTGTATAGTACCGACTGAAGGTAGTCATTTAGTAACAACTAAGGTACTTAATCATACAAAGTTAAATAATCGAAACGATATTTCAGATGTTCCAGATGAGTCCCTGCAAAGCTAATACCCGATACTACAAAGTAATGTAAAAGTTACAGATCCCCATTTCAATTGAGTGAAATAATAGGTATCGTTTAGTAAAGCTCACGATGAAGATACACAGCAACACGATTGAGAACTAATTTGGGAGAATATGATCCTTTAGTTAATCAAATTTATCAAAAGTGTTAGGTGCCATATACCTTTAAGTTGCAATATTACAAATTATCCATAAAAACAAGTGAATTGCATCGTCGTCGTGAAAAGTGCGCGAATGGTGATGACGAATGAAGGGAAAGGGCGACCAGTGTTGTGGCATGCGAACCTTCTCGATAAAATTTTCCTCATCATCAGTACATCGTGGAATATTTGACACTTTTAGGAAGGATTCGTGACTCTAATGTTGACACGTGTGTACAACTGTAGGGTGATCATCCAACACGCCCTTGAAATTGGAATAGTCTAGCCACGGCCTCGTAGCGTGATTTTGGTGCGTGTCGGATTAAAATCAGAAATTTCATAAAAGTTTTATGTGACTCCACTGTGTCTCACTGCCTGCATCGTCAGGAGCGCATGACGTTTACATGCGAGTGAATACCATTCACGGTGCCTAGAGGCTCTAATGATCTTGCGTGATCTATTAAAAACAGTTGAGATCATGAGCGCGGTGATTTTCCGAGTGATAACTTTGTAAACGACCCTAGTTAGAAAATTCCAACCGTCAGAAACCATCTAGTTGCTACCTCGTAAACAGTAATGCTTCATTTAATGCCGTGTTTACTCCCCATGATAATACACCCACCTGGAAAAGCTTGAATGATAAGTACAAGATGCCATTTGTCATCGTGTCTGGCAACGAAGTTGCAGTGAAATAATTGCGAAGGGCAGTGCCTGGCTGCGATGTTCCCACTTTCTTTCAAAGGTGTTTATGGGCGTCGTGAAGAGTGGTATTTAGTGAGCGGCATCACAATTAGGTATGGGAAATTCACACCAATAAGTTTACGATGTGGAATACTGTAAAGAATGACCCAGATACAGAAGATTAATTACTAGAGAAAAATGGTGTCATCCGCAAAAGTAATGAGTCTTTGTACATTTGAAAACCGTGCGATTTCAGATTTACTTGCTGTAAGCTTACATCCCAAGAATACGGAATATTGAAATAGCAACAACTCTTCGATAGTTTGATCTGGATCGAAACTGATAGCTACTGTTATAACACCCTTCACAGCTGTGCTCATACAATGTATAGCTATATTGGTATATATGTTACCGTATTTTATAAATACCCTTGATACTATTATCCTCATCTGTCTGGCGGTGGGTTTATCAGATATAAAAATTTGCATTATTTACCGCAACTTAAATAGTCTGAAATTAGGGTCATTTGCAATATGATTGGCTGTTCGGAAATAATTCCATAACAATCTGCTTCAGCCCACGAATTTGAAAACCATGCGATTTCAGATTTGCTGTTGAATGGTCAGAAACAGCCCAGATGTGTGTTCGGAGTGTGAGCTAGTCTACAACTGATATACAATGTATGTTGAGGGCTGCCTCGAGGGATTTTTTTTTCACTCTCATTTTTGAGGTGTGTATGTTGAGGGTTTGGGTGTTAAGTAGAATAAAAATCAGAATTAAATGAAACATTAAAAGATTTATGTGGATATGGTTTTTTTTGTTCAATCTGTAATCAATATGACGATAAAGTGTTATTATAAATCATTCAAATTATCCCATTTTCCAGGACACCGCTGTCTTGCATTAAAAGTGTGCAATTCTATTTATCATGAAGAGATGTCCATCACCCAGACAATACAGAAAGGACTTACAAGGCTATACTTTTTAATTTGGGCAAGATCACATCGACAGTGGGTAGTGCATGCCAGGAAGGGTTGCAGCTCGCCAAGTCATCTATGTGTTTATAACCTATGGTCATCAACCTCACTGAATGTACTTCCAATACAAGGCTTGATATGATTATGTTGCGTGTAAGGGAAAAAAGAGATCGGAAAATTACGTGGGTGGGACAACAGTGATAATATAATTTGTTTATCGCCCTTTGACTCAGTGAAATGAGAACGAGTATGTGTGATTTCGCAAAGAACCAGAGTCTTTGATGACGATGTCTTTTGTAATCATGGAGCGCAAAACGTGTTTAAGTATTGTCGAGAAAATTCGAGTGAAAAGTTTTGCACCTTTTCTGAGGAGAGTTTGAATATCCTCCGCGAATCTGTAGTTCAAAAAATGTATTTTCAGTTGGAAAAGAATGGTTGGTACGATTCGTAATGGATTTTACTGGAGGTTATAGCATTCGTACCTGACATTTCTGTATTTATTATAAAATGACCATCAGTGACACAGGGCTGTGGACCTGGTTGGCAAACCTGTACCCTGAATGATATTTTAATGCAATCCAACCTTCACTAAAATGTGTTAGCGTACCCGTCAAAGTGCAAGCCTGTAACGTCGTACACTGTGCTGTGTATGACTCGCACGGAAACATCATTCAGTCTAGATAATCAGTATGTTGACAGAGGGTTTCTCCCGTGGTTCTGCTCACTCTGACGAAGTCAATGTTGCACCAAATGTTCCAAAGGTTACAGCTTTATTATCCACGTTAACGATCTCTCATTCTGACAAAACAGAGTGGAATTTCAATGCAACAATAATCCAGGTTGATGAGACGGTTTAAGGGTTTTCCACTTTTAATACGTCAATGTTGCAATTACGCACTCATCGCGACACAACTTTCAAATTTATCAGTGCGTGTTTCAGTCTTCCCTCATTCAGTACTGTGGTTCTTTCAGTAAACCGTACCCTGCAAAACCAACATGCACTTGCTCTAGTTCCAAGGCAAGTTAACCAACACTCTATGCTGTAGCCTACAGCCGTTTATTCGCTTGGTTTAGCATAGCGGGAGAATATCTGGAAAGCTAATTGTTTTGCGGGTTGAAATACTCTTGAAATTGGGTATAGTATGATGCATAGCTAAACTGAAGGTTTTGGTATACGTCGAGATTATTCAGGCTCCCGTTGCGTAGCTTCCCTGTCAGTGACAGAACTTGAAACAGCTGCGCTGTTTGTACACGCGCTCGTCTGCAAACATGGAGAGTGTCTCCTCCTGTTTTTGCTTGTTGTTTTATGTTTTGTCGCTGATTTTACTTTCATGGCGCAAATTGTTTGCGACATGACGAACGAATAACTGTAGATGTAAGTTCAACTGTGTCTTGTTCCTAAAACCTCACTGTTCAATAGTGGCTTGTGACACCGGGTACTTTTTTGCAGTGAGATTGCTGTTTTCTAGAGAGTCCAATGGCGTGCAATAATTTTTTTCCTTCAGATGTGTAGTATACATACACAGCATTCATCTATCGTTGTTGGAATAGAGACAGATGTCGTTCACCTGACCGACTTTTGAACGTGTGGCTTTTAGGTTGTGAACACCATTAAGAGTCTCAAGACTCGGCAAGCCTTTTTCATTTCGTGAAAAGGCAATCCAGCAGTACAAGGTTGGAGATTAAGGAATATGCTCTTCACGTTCTTTTCACACGCTGATAACGAGAAAACCGAACAATTAGAGACAGAACATTAGTTCCAACGAATAGGTGTAGTGTTTGAAGGATGAGGGTCACAGAATATTGAAACCTAGTCGTGTTACTTCATTGGTAATCGAAAAAACATCGAGTTGCCGAAGAGGTGATACATGTTTCTTGTCTGTCTGATTTTGTCGGCAATTTTCAGTTCCTCTTTGACGTCATTCATTATTCATTTTTACTAGGTATCGCTAATTCAGGAGCCGAGGATTTGAAGAAATGAATAGCTTTATTGAAGGAGAACAGACCGTTCTAAATGACCGTAATGCATGATCTAGCGATGTGGGCAATGTCTTTCCGCTCGACATGTTTTCACTGTAGGAAGGCGTCACGCTTTTCGTGCATTCTGGGATTACAGCAAACGAGTTATGCATAGTGAACAATAATAGCCCATGGAATGCACAGTACTGAAGATGTCCCATAATTCATCATGATTTGTACACACGGAAACTCCTCAGTGAAATCTACTGTGTCTCTCATGTGTAGACAAATTCACAGACTAGTTTTTTAAATTCTGAAATCGTACTTTTGAGGATACCATTCTTCTCAATTCCCATTTTAAATGATTTAGAAAAGTATGCTTGATTGAGACAGGAGATAGCATTTTTGTAAAACTTTCCACTGATTGTGTTTTCAGCCATACAGAATAAATTAATGGAAAGTAGGGAGACTAGTTGCACCTGTTTTATGAAACAAAAGGATATTGATTTTTTCCAAACAGAAAGACAAAAGAAATTTGCATGCTAAGTTTCCTCAGAGAATGACCCCTTCAGTTTGTCATAACTTGCTGCCTAAAAGTATAGCATTTGTAGTACCTGCAGAATGTGACTTTTACTGTTATTTAATGGTTACTTTGAAATTTATACTGAAATATCTGATCGTACTTTTAATAGATATAATTATTCAAATATCTAGAGGTTCTACATTATTGCTTTCAGGCAGTACTGAAAAAGTTGTAAAAATTTTAATGTGGTGTGTACATATCAAACTGAATTGTGGGTAATTTATTGTACTGTGGAATGTCTGTGTCGCGCTATGCTGTTGTAGTTAGAAATTGCAGTGTGTTGCTGAATGACGAAAATATTAATAACAAACTGGTATTTTGAACGGGTATAACATTTTCCATAGGAAATATTAACGTTCGATTGATGACTGAACCACCACCCTTACATGAACCTGTCATTTGATATTCTGAAATAAGATGCTTGCCTTTTCATATCGCCTACGACAATATGATTGACTATACTATCCTCTCGAGATAATCAGTTTTCTGGTGGGAAAACGTTTAAACGTATCACATGTGACTTTGAACAGTAACACCACAAATATAATCATTATCATAAATGCGTTCTTGCAAAATTGTGCAATGTTCAGAGTACGTAATTTCCAGACTTAAAAGATTTTAGTTTGTTAAAGTCGTGTTTTGCGAGACAGTCGTATGTTTCTTTTTCTGTCATGGCAATTAATCAATCAGCAAAGAGTATGTTCGGAGACGATTTAGCATCGAAATCAGCATCAGAGAAGGTTGAAATCTTCCTTATGGTACAGTACTACTGTCTGGTAGTTTGGTATTAAGATGAGTAGTATTTAACAAAAGTATAATCCACCAAACAGCAAAACACACTATGTGCAATACACATTCATGAACTTTTTATGAAAACCGCAAAATGTAAGAAGTTCAACCACCGTCCACTGTCTGATGTAATGCAATAACAAAACATATGGCAACGACAGAGTTATTCTAAATTAAATTAATACATCAAGTAATATATGTTAATGCTTTTCAGTATTTTAGTCGTTCCAAGTGAGCAGAGTACTTATATAGTATGGTACTTATAAGAGTTCATGAAACTGGTATTATGAATTCGAACTCGCGAGATGCGTAAGGTTGAAGTTCACGCAGCAAAGAAGTGGGAGCCTTCTCGTGTTAAAGCATTGTCACTTCACCGCTCAAAAAACTTTTGCGCCGATTCAGAAACAGAGTTGCATTTTGTAACGCCATTCGTGATTCCATCCGACCGTGGGAATTCTGATGAAGCACAAACACGTAAACAAATATCCAAGCTCATACAAGACACAATGCATTTAGTATCATGCTGTTATAACTCCCAATGGTTCATAATCTTCATGTGGAACCCGTATCCTGCATTAAAGCCCGTGATGGGACCTTCCAACTTTTCAACAAGACGGTATTGATTACCACCATTGTTATCCCTTACCCGTGAATTTTAAGTCGCCAGCTAATTCCAGTCGTGTGACAACGTACTCTCTGCAGGATTACCGGTCTGCATATTGTAGAGCCTTTAATAGGTTGGAGACTGTGCGTGATACACTCTATCGCGCAGGATGAGTAAAAGCATGATTGGCACATAAAGATCTTTTGGATGTCTTCCTTACTCTCTCGACAGCTTCGTGAGAGGGGATCGGTTTTCTGAAATCATTTCTCTGTTACCTGATATTCTTTCTTTGACGGTGAATATATGAGAGCCCCTGATGGTAAATCCTGATTGATACTTTGATGGACGGCTACTTGGAGGATAGATAATTGAAAAAGAAATGTGAGATGGTGTCCAATTGGAATTATATGCAATAGCTGGAAAGAATGATTCTGCTGAACCATAAATGGAAGTCATATTGACTGTAAAACTGCATGAAATGTCATTGATAGGTAACAAACTGAGATTGTTCATCGGGCATCTTTCGTTGCAAAGGGAAACTCTATTTGTAGTGTTTGATATTTGTGCTGAAATAACCTTTACGAATATTAACATAAATTTGTGTTTATCGTTTTGCTGTAGTAACTTAGTCAAGTTGGATAAAGCTTAGGGCAAGGCGATAGCAGACCCTGCACGACGGATTACCGTTGACCTATACATATAGGCAGTTAATGCATGTCCTTTTATCTCACCCACATGGCGCTGTCGTTACTTTCGAAATGACGCATTTGGGTGCTGTCAGATAGCAACTTTAGCGAACAGGAATGTTCAAGACATAACTACTTTACTACGTCAATGGTTTTGCGTAAGACTTGAGATATCATCTCACGAGTCATGTCATGTACATATCAAAACACAGGACACCTAAAGGTACCTTCAAATGGCGTTGCCGGTCAAAATTCCTGAGCCCCTATAACGTGTGCACCTAGGCAATCAAGTATACAATTAGCATGATCTTTGATATCTTTTCTGTATTGCATGTACAAAATGATTGGTCATTCATGCCGGGCCAGAAAGCGGTCACGTTCTATAGTCACATGCGATTCGTGAGAGTCAAAGTTGAAATCATGCACTTGAATACCTACCCAGAGAGGACATAATTGAACAAAAATGATTGAACTTCTTTGAAGTTATTGTCTTCTCTTAGAATGTATATTTGTGTAGATTTACACTTAGCTTCACCTACCATATCATGGTTTAGCATTTAATTCCTACTATAAATTAACGCGCAGAAAACGCTTTCAGGACAGTCTAAATTTAGCAAGGTAGGGACACATCTTGTGCCGGACGGAACAGACCTAGTGTCCGTAACAGTTTTCTCGAATTTCCTCACAACGCCTTGGGGAAATCAAATAAGAACTATTTCAGGTAACGATTATACGAAGCATGAATCTGCGTTGGGTAGTTTTTTTCGAATTGAGCTCAAGCAGAGTAGACCAAATGTTGCTGACTTACATTTGATCTGCCATCGCTGATTATCTGGGAAACATTTCAAGGGATTTCAGGTGCAACGAACCTCTAACAAGCGACTTCACTCTCAGCTTCTCTTAAATGGGGAAGGTTAGTAGCCATTAAGGAATCAAACTGGAGAAAATAAAAGTAACGGGAACTACAGAGCACAAGACATTCCCTCCTTTATGTGTTAGCAGAGAGTTAGCTATGTGATCGACATCTGCTTTTTAAGTGGAATCTATTAATTCCAGCCATGAAGCACCATTCCAAGGCAACTTCTAGGATTTCTGTGTCAGCATACGTCAAGTTTGTATACGCTAAGTCTATGAAGGTAAGCAGTTAGGGTATGTTATAGACACATGTAACATTATTAATGTTGCTGTTGTTTTGTCAAATCATTTTAATTTCCAAGATCTTACGTCGCATAACATTAGGAATCATACTTATCAATATGATTTGAGGTATCATGTTAGCGTGTTAATTTAAGATATAAAAATTCATATTTTGTGTAAACCGACCACCCAAAAATTTTCCGTACTTCCAAAAATAACTGCATATTACGGTCACAGCCAGCTAAAATAAACGAGATCCCGACATAACTACTGCTTTGCCAGGAAACGCGTACCATAATTTTATCTTTCTTTGCCCCTAAATAATCTTAAATCATGGCTTCACCTTTTGTTAAAAGAAAGGTTTCATAAGCCATCCGGCAAACATAAAGGAAAGATTTTTTTGATTTCATGAAATTTGTTTCTACACTGAATATTCTGATTTTTGATACGAGCTGAATGTTGGTCTAATATAAGTTTGAATGACAATTATTTGTTTGGGACAGCTACAAAATATACCTTCGGTCGTAGACCCTTGAGAAAAATGGGTCTATACTTCAATACGCCTATTGGTGTCATTACGTTGTGCTGGGTCAAGCTTCTTTATGTGCTAACAGTGAGAAAACGCAAATGTGTGAATATAATGCTCATATTACTTCGTGTACGGACTGCAGCGACGAGGATCATCTCGTGAATCACTTTTGTCACCATGATGGAACGGTACGTGTATTTTATCACCAGTGACCTGTTGTATTCCGTCTGAGTCGGTGTACCTAGACCTAACTATATCATATTGGCAAGTGACATAAAAACCAAACTCCAATGGGAAGTTCTTTAGTTCTCAAATTAACAAAACATGGTTAACTCTCACATTTAAATCTGCGCTCTCGCCATATGGGTCAGAATTACAGCTAAGATCTCAAGCAACAAACAGTCCGCTGTGAACAATTACTGTAACATTTTGCCACCTAGTAATTAGTTTCAGAACACTGCTAAACCTGAGGCTGTGTTACGATGTTAGTCAATGATACACTGAGCGTAAAGCATCGAGAAATAAATTTAGTCCAGCGTGAAATAATCGTCGAAACGTATCTGCAGTTGTCAATGTCCATGTAACTTCCAAGGGAGATAACCAAACAAAAAAAATCATTAACCTACCTTAGTTTCCCGTGGTGAAGAGAATCTTAGACCTATTACCAAATGTACAGAAAAACCACACAAATGATAGAAGACTTTAAATCAGTCTGGGACAGATGTGGGACCTTCCGGCGTATACATTGCGAACGTTAAAGGTGTAGTTCGCAATTTTCTTATTGAACGTAGCTTTTTGACACAATTCGAGACAGTATTATGTGACATATTGAAACGCAACGTTTTGGGAATTACGCTCTGATGAAGATCTAAGCTTATCGTTGCAATCGTTGTGCCGTAAAATGGTATTATCTACTGCTAGTCTTTACATATCTCTGTTGTGAGGATCATGATGGCAATTCCACCTGCTTTTCCATAAGTCGTGCGAGGGTATAATTGACTCTGATAGTAGTCCAAATATTGATTCTTCCAATTTTGAGATAGTTACGAATATTTTAAAGTTATGGTTTTATGTACATGTGTTTTAATCAAGAACGGTAACCAGAGAAGGCGTCCATACATTTAAAATGGCACAGCTACAAATTCTATTTCCATGAGCACCTTAAACTTTCGTTTTACATCCCTCGGACTCCAAAACCCCGTGTAGCTTTTAATTTACTTGCAACTAGACAAAGCTATTCATTTAGTTGAGCCATGGCGTCTCTGTATACGTATTAAGTAATGTCAGACACTTTTAGCATTCACCCATAAAGGTGAGCGATGTCCTCTGACGGACAACAGCTTTAACATACATTGAGATCGTAGCTATTTGAAGAACTTTGACTGTAAAGCGAGTTTTAATTAATGTTAGAAGAAACGAGACCGGACATAACCGTTCAATGTGGGATGCAGTACATTGCACGTCAGGATGTGTACATGGTTCACTTGCCGTGGCGCAGTTGCACTCTTGCAATCAATGAGGTGTGGTGATTCCTTGACCTTTCTCGTTCAATGATCCTTGCCATGGAACTCAATAATCCGTATCGGTGGCAGGGACTAAAACGAGCCCTAGAGGTTGACGAGGTAATGTTACCATTCGCGTCTCTACCTGGCTTGTTTTGGAGATGTAACTATAATGACATTACTTTTGCGAGATACGCTGAAAGGCCCCTCAAGGCTAACTAATAAACTTTGCATTTGAAAGTGAAGCCTGCAAAGCTCAAGGTAAGTGGCGTCCACGAATTGACAGTAATTTATTTTATGGCTGGCTGGTCGTTTGTACTTGTGAGAGAGAACAAGTTTTGCTATCAAGCATGGACATAAACGTAAATACTTAGCTATGCAATTTCGATATCGACGGTAACAGAAGGCCGAACACAATGATATTGAAGAAGCCTTCCCCTAAACAACAATGGGTAGCCGTATAGCCTGTGGATGCAATACCATTGCTCTTCCTAGACAAATGTTAAGTTGGGTCTGTTTATTGTGACGTTGCTGATAAAATTTCAAGGTTTACATGCCTTATATGATTGATAATCTCATTCGCAGCGGGACGGATCAGGACATGTGACTTGTGCTCGAAAGACTGGACAAAGTACATTAAACGCGGTGTTACCTGCATAATTTACATCGTATTTTCAGGTCGTGTAGATTGAATAGAAAAGAGGGTTCCTCGCGGAAGATTTCTTTAGCAGTTTCAAATATTAAGTAAGTCCCTAGATACCTCCCCGATGCACGTATATGTTGCAAGTTATTAGTGGAATCGATTTATCTCAGGGCCATGTGATAATGCAAGGAGATTGTGGTAGATTTATTATCGCTTATGGAGTTGCTATTCGATATGATTCCTTGTAAACGACAATGTACATGTATATGGGCTCATATCTGCCTGTCATTTTCGCTCTGATTCGGCGATTTCATCCATGCTTAATTTTCTAGGGACTATAGAAAAACAGCACGACCATATTCGTTTATCTTCGTAATTTGCCTTTCTGGGCTGCGCGGCGAGATTTTCAAATAAATCCCATGTTATTACCCGTACGCCATTTGTTCGGGACATTTTAATGTCGGTGCGTCTTTCGTTTTTCCCCCTCTCAATAGAATGAAATGTTGAGCTTTCAGGGAAATGACTATCTAACCGTTCCTGCAATCTACATTTTGTCGGAGTGCATATGAGCAGACCTGACATATGTGGTAGGCGGATGCTAGATCACGTCGCAATGAATTCACCAGAACGTTCTGATTCTGACATTGCAATTGCACTTTCAGTAAACCATGTATGCATTAATCGTCCTCTGGATGAGGCTTCGCCATTTCTAGCGAGTTCTTCGTTTCGGTATGCTTTACGTTCTTTCCATATAAGACGATTGGAACTAATTTGGGATAATTGGATGGTGAAGTAATGCCGATTTGATCTTAGCTACAAATGTAATCTCATCTGCTTTCCTTTTTACTTTACACACTTGTTTTTATGAGTAATTTGTAATATTGCAAAATTCACCTATAAGGCACCTAACACTTTCATGAAATTTGGAAAACATGAAAATCTAATTATCCCAAATTAGTTCCAATCGTGTTATGTATGTTCAGCGTATAATTGACAGCCGATTTTATTTATATTGCAGTCTCCTTTAATAAAGCAGTCTAGAATAATTCAAAAAGGGCTCTGAAGATGCAATTGTCATCCGCTCTTGACTTTCCACTTTTCACCTCGATGTCCAGTATTCCTTGCCTATCAGCAAAACAACATTGTTCTGTACAAATGTATTTAAATTAGCAAATACGGAAACTTTGTAACACCCACACCCAAACCCACCCACCCCTGCATCTCTGATGTAGGTAGAGAGAACCAGTGTTCGGGAAACTCTGGATCGCCTTGCAAGATCTTTCCAGCGTCTGAACCGAACTGGATACCATGTTTTCTCTTCTATCAAAATGTCACACATTGAACACAGTGTTTTGCTAGTACCTGCCAGAGTCTGGTCACTAGGTTAACCAGTCATAACGTGTGACAATAGCAAACACACCTTAGTCGGAAACGCTTTCAGAAATCCACTGAACACTTCCATCAGAAATTTCTTTTGAACGTAGAAACCGGTCGGATGTTCTCTTTGTTAAGACATGATTGCTTCTTAAATGCAATACGGATAAATATGTGTAGCCGTGTGTTTATTTTGTCTCGCCACAACGAATGTAATCACTGGAAAAGGTTAAAGTCTAATACACTTGATGCTGTTTGGGGAGAGTCATTTTCTTCGCTATTGCACCGATATCGTTTAAGCCTGTGATCATATTCTGAGTCTGAAAAACATCGACATGCTTACAATTACCGACATACTCAGCGATTAGAGAAAAAAAACTTGCAAATCTATTTCCTGTCCCGGCGGGTTTTCTTCGCAGAACATAATTGAGTCTCCCGGCATTCAGTGAACATTTTTCTGGTTTCAGCAACTTGTTTTTTGCGATGGAATTAGATCATTTTCAAGGGGGACAAAACACTGCCACAGTGCCTACGTATGTACCAAGCAAATGCCCTTAATGATAATGGCTCTGTTACAGAAGATAATTCAGCTTCCCAGAATAGCTTTTGCGCAATGATTAAACTTTGAAGCTAATGGAATGCGGGTTTTAGGTTCATCAATTTTGAATTTTAGGCCGACGAAATTACAGCGAGACAGGAAGGCATAGAAGATCGTAAGGACTTGGTGAAAGACAAAAGAATGTTGCTCGATTTCTTCTGAACTGCAGCTATCATATATTTTGTCAGTTGAAATGATTACGTGTTTTATCATATACCCCTGCCCATATTGCTACATCCTAGTGACGTTCACCGTAAAATATCAGCCGTGATATTTCACGGTAAACGTCGAGATATGCACGATGAACGTCATCAGTTTTAGAGTTTTCCCGAACTACATTAGCAGTTTGTTGGTAAACAACGTAAACAACAAAATGGCTGCCGCTCCCCGCCTGCGAAGCGATGTCGCCGACGTAAAAACTTGAAGGGCTTCGGGAACACGGGTATTTCTGGTTGCAAAATACGGAAATATCACGTTGAGTCTTGAAATGTTTTCCCATGGGATTTTTTTGGTCAAGTTCTAGCAAACATCTGAAACATTCTGCCGTTCGCACGGCGCTGGCACTGTGCACGGTCTCCACCGAACAGTTAGTGAGCGCGTGGCATGACAGCGATGTCGCGCGTGCGACGACACTGTTGACATGGCAACTCTAAAGGTAAACTAACAAAATCATGAAAATGGCGTCCCCTCTCCGCGCGAGCTCCGTGCCGTACGACGATCGAAATCAGGATAGATTTAAAGCTGAGCAGTTTTGATCGGTTACAGTTGTAATAGCATATTGCACCTTAAAATGTTCCTTCTGTATGACGATTTTTGTATCCCAGTGTCTTTCTTCTTGGGTTTCATTGAGATATGGATGACTTGCAGCGATGTCGCGCGTGATGTTGACATCTTCGTCGTATACTTTATGAATGAAGCCTGTTCACATAAACATTCTGATATTTATGCGCAAGGCGTAATAAAGTAAAGCCTCAAAATTAAAGGTTTTTCGTTCTATTAGTAAAAATTCCCTAAAATTATGGGCATGGGTATATGATAAATCGGTTATTACCCAATATCGCCTGTTCCTTGTGTCGTATCAGCATTCGTGTCATTTGTGCTGCGTCAGACACTCGACTTCGTCTCGTGTCTGACGCAGCACAAATGACACTCATGCTGATACGACACAGGAACAGGCGATATTGGGTAATAACCTCTAAGTATAGTATGTTTCTTTACCTTTGACACAGAGACCCGCACATTATGTGTTTGTCTGCATGCATACATACATACATACATACATACATACATACATACATACATACATACATACATACATACACATAAGTACAAATGGGGAAGCGTAAGCTGAAATAAGAAATCCGTTCTTTAGAATACGTGCCTGAGACTGTAACACCCCTGTACCTGAAAAACAATAGAATTCCATGGTTGAACGTTCGCTAGTTAGCATTGCAGACGCTGCATGTTTGTTGTACCTTGCCTTGTTTATGTCAATCTAATATGGTTAATGGTCTCCTTTCAGTGAGTGAACGAAGCAGACATATGGCTTAATTGGAAGCAAATTTAAGAATGACTGTTTCAGGGCCTTTGAAGAGTCAAAGTTATTTTTATTCGAGCGCCATGGGTGCATTTTATGTACCATCTTGCGGTGCTCGACCGGAAAATCCCCAGTCGACAGTGCTTTAACCCAATCAGCAAAAACAGAAACCGTTTCATCTCTGTCAGAGAGAGCATTAAAAATTCCCACGAATGGCATATATTGAAGATCCTTACTGAGCGTAGGGAAACTGTGTACGGTGATTTGATTATGTTGAAGAAGGCAAAGCAGAACGCACTACATTTATGAAAGGAACTGATCAAGTCTAGGGGAAACACCTTTGAATGGGAATGCCTCTGCGTGCGGTTGAAATGCATGACTTTAATCCCGGGCTTGATTGTCAGTGATATATTTTCAGTCCGAAAGGGGGATTTTTTCAAAACTCAAGAGATATTCTTCTGATTTCACAAGAAAATGTTAATGTCGATTGCGTTCCATTCGGTTCAGATAGCTTTAGGCGAATCCGATATTTCACCACAAGAAAGCGTCGGCATTCGCTGGCGTTTTCGGAGCACTCCGGCGGACACCCGTATAATGGCGGAGAGTATCATACTGTATGCGTAATGTGTATTTTTAGGAGGCACGGCTAGACACTATGAGACAAAAGCGATTTTTGAAAACCCAGATTTCTGTATCTGTGTCAAATATCAAACCGTTCTTCGCGACTACGACAGGTCACCATTGAATGTGCATCCTGACGTCTCCTCACAACGTTTTTCGGAAAACAAACTCCTAATTTGGAACAGCGCGAAGGAATGCCCCTTTTGGATTCAATGCTATGTGCTGTAGTACAATTAATAGGTAGTAGGTGTCGTACAATTACTAGATAGCATATTACTCTGTAAAAATTTTGGTGAGGATCGTCTGAATTGTTTCATTAATATAATAACAGTGGCCTCTATAGTTATATTATTGTGTAATACAATGCAATTTGATGTATTTTGTGAAATATATAACGTGACGTCATATAATGCACTTAAAAGAGTTCACGGTCTTTTGTGCCACGCGCAGATGAGAGAAACTACAGGTATAGATTTTGCATGAGAGGAAAAACAATCTTTGATGTAGGGGTTGTCTGACGAGCAATGCTGCTGGTTGAAGATCATTATAGTGCTAATTAGGTGGAAAGTATTTGCATAATGACATACCAATTAACGTTTATACACTTTTTTGTATCCGGCCAGACAAAATCTACCCGTTAAGCTTGGCATGCAGCGACAAACGCATGCTTTGTTTGTGCGAGTTAGTTTGCGCTGACATTCGCATTGCTGCTGTTTAGAAAGCGTGGCACACGTGAAAGACGATATGATGTCCTTGGGAATGCCTTCTCACCCAGTCGCCAAGGAGATTATAGTAATAATTACATTGCACAAGGGCCTTGCAGTGGACGACTATGAATATCAGATAGAGGTCTTCCCTCTAACATATAAATGAAGGCCGTGTTACTGTTAAACGCACGTTCTTAAATTAAAGTTCAAAATTTTTGACAAACTTTCGTGCTGGTGGGTCAACCTTAACGCATGACGCGCGCCATGTGCTGGTGGCCAGGACAGTCAGGAAAATTGTATTAGCTCCCTATGTAGTGTTCAACTCTGCGTCGGAAACGTTCAAAAGGTATCCTTTTGAGATCACAGACACTTTTGACCATCCAATTTTATAAAACATCAATCAGACGCTTATTCACTTCCCTCCACTGTGAGGGAGATTGAGTACATGTCAGTGGTGTACAAGTGTTAAATGGTCGCCGGGTTTCTCCTTCTTATAACGAAAGGTAATGAGCAGTATGTCGGGATACGGCATCCACACAGCGAAAGCAATTGATAAATTGCCCTACCCTGCAGGTGCAAGTATTAATGGCAATTGTGTAGCAAGTCTTGAATGAACGAGTGACAGGATTATTGGCGAGAACTATTACAAGTACACGGATAAAGATGTCAGTGAACATCGTATAAGATAAACGATGATGTGTCGTAGTCTTGTAGAATTACACGATTTTTTTAGTTGTCGCTTAGACATGCTGAAGTAAAGACAGACTGCGATGATTCATTGGATTTCTCACTGCCTGGTGAAAGCCCCAGTGTTCAGGGGCGATCGAATCATGCCAGATATGTCTCTAAAAAATACCGGCTGTTTTGTCTAATAACGTCATGCAATTGACCATAAAGAATCGGACCTATCAAGAGGCAGCTCGGTCTGTAGTACCTGTACAAGGTCGAACAAACCTATTATCTTTATCTTATTTACAAGATTATTTCAGCAGTTGCCACCAAGATTGGGGCAATGTACAGTTTATTATTCACCCTTAGCAGGAGACAAATAAGTCCGAAAAGATTATTAATCGGTTCGAGGTTTTTCAGACGAAATGCATCATAGTTTGCATGCGATATAACCTTGTGAGAAAAGCGAAGATATAATGCGCGAGTGAGAATCGATGCGACGTCTAATCTGTCGGAAATTAGCAATAGCGCCATAGACAAAAGCTAGTTTTCTCTGCGCAATGTCAGGTAAAGCGACGTGTCGGTAGGCCCCTAATTGGTATTGCAGTTGTGACGGTTGTATTGCACTGAGAACAGAGAAAACGTTGCATCATTAAATCTCCCATTTCAAACCAGAGTTACGATTTAGCTTCAACGAGATTTCCATGTGAAATCTTCGATTTAGTCATAAGAGATCTCCCGAGCCATGCAGGGACATGATTATTTGTGAGCTGGCTATAAAAATGCAGTTCTCAAACGCTTGCAAGAACTGGTCTGCATTGTAAAAACAGTAAACGCGTGATTTGTTTATTGACTATAGCGCTAGCATTCTTGAACGCCACCATATCAGAAAATCGAATTTCAAGTTCGTCACAGTTGCGTGTAAGATCTCACACTCTTATCACTGGTTGTGAAGAATTTGATAAGAAAACAGCGCCACCTCAGTCCAATGAAATCGAATAGATTATAGTGTATTTCATGTTAACTTGAGAGTACGTTCACTTTAATATCACCGCAGCATAATATTACACCGATCAACAAAGATTAAATGTAATGTGAACCAGTACTTGTTAGGTGATGAGTTATCCTTGTTTTGCTCCTCGAGCCTCACAGAATCCGAGAAGCATGAGTTTGACATCTATCCAACAGTTACTGTCAACATTTTTGTTATTTTGCGTATTTAGTACATAGTAAAGAAGAACAGTACTTGCATCTTCCATGTGATCTTTATCTGATGAACTGTTATTTTAGGGTGAAAAAGTATGCAAACAATTTTATCTTTATTATATTTCATATGAGATTCATATGTCGCCATGAGTACGCTAAATGCAGAAACCGACCGAAGAGCATTTTCTGCAATGTAATTTTTCTCTGAAGCAATAATCAATATGTCAGACTGACGATGTTTCAGAAATAACAGGAATGTTTTAAACGTTTGAGCTAGGTGTGTCGTAGCGGCATTGATCCAGGACTAACTAAACTCCTGTCTTTCTCACCACAGATAGCAATTTCGTACTCGGTAATGCTCAGGTTGCAAATGGATACCCCATTGTATACTGCTCCGATGGATTTTGTGAGCTCACGAGTTTTACACGTGCCGAAGTTATGCAGAAGGGTTGTGCCTGTAAATTTTTGTACGGGGCGGATACAGCGGACGATAGAAAAGAGGAGATTGAAAACTCGCTCGAAAATAAACAGGAACTGAAGACCGAAGTTATTTTTCAAAAGAAAAACGGTAGGCTTTGTCAATTATTTACAGTGTGTAGTTTCAATATTTTTTCTTTGTCGTTAATGTGTTTTTGGCTCGCACGGTTTGATGCCGTCCAAGGGAAGTCATGCTAAAGGACGATTAATGCGTAAGATGTCATGAAAACATGGTACTGTAATAGTGTACGCACACTAGAACGCCGCCAAAATATGAAGACATATTTGTCTAGGACTTTTCGTGAAAGCTCTTAAACTGTTAAAAGAATGCCAGATATCGGATTCAGTTTAACTTCAAATTGACGTGCTTGCGATATTTGCAAGATTAGTTTACAAATGCTTAGTGTACGTACACATGCCTTGTCTTAAAGAGCTGCAATGGTATTTAATTGTGAAGACGAAACGGTGCCATTGATGAGAGGTAAGCTAAATATGATTATTACCATCTGAAAGGACACAAGCTTACAAAATGAAGACACACGTGACGGTCTCTTATCTGTTCCTCATCGATAGAAACTCCATTTTGGTGCTTACTAGACATTGTACCCATCAAGAATGAAAAGGGCGAGGTGGTTCTCTTCCTGGCATCCTTCAAAGACATCACCAAATCCAAAGTTAACAGTTTAGAAGAAGATAAAAGTGATGGTAAGAAACAGCCTTATATTCCATGCCTCTAAAGATCTGGCAAAAATCAAATAAAGGGATATCTGCAATGTTTACATTTTAACAAAGAAAACTATCTAGAATACCATGATGGACTCGAATTTTTAGATGTATAAAATCATGAGCGCAATGAAAGGACAAAAGCTGTAACATGCGAAGATTTTCCAATACTGTTGTTTTTAATGTCAACAGTTCTTTTTCTACTCCAAAAACATTTTGAGATACCCATTTACCTTGTCAACTCAGCCTGAACATCTGTAAACTGCATTGTTATCATCGACGAGTGAGTTTTAGTCCGGACAAAAATTCAAATGTTAACAACTGCACTTTAAACGTAATCATTCTGTGTTAACAATTTGAGCGTTTATTTTTGGAGCAGTACAAGAATTTGTGGGTGACATACAAAACGAAAAGGTTCACAATTATTGCTACTGTGTCTTTACTGTATTGATACAATCTTTGATTAAAGGTTTTTATGCATAACTTTCTTTTTTCATAAGACGGCTTAGCGTAAGAACAAGCATATGATTGAACAATAGCGCGTGTATTTGTGACCTTTACTGTTTTGTTTGCTCTTGTTACCAGTGGAGTTTAGCGACGAGGAGGAGGAGGCCATAAGGCAGCGCTACCTCCAGAGTCGCGGCGGCAAAACGCCAAACGGTTCGGGGACGCAATTTAATTACCATAGGAGGAGAAGTAGAGCAGTATTGTATCATTTGTCGGGTCATCTCCAGAAACAAGAGCGGAAAAAACGAAAACTGAATCTTAGTAATGTAAGTATCTCAACGAAACTTGATATCGTGAGACTAAACCGAATCAAACAAAAAGTCCGTCACTTGGGGAAATTCGAATCACAGGATAGTAGTACAATACATAGCCTACACGATCTAGATGATTACGCAATTTTGACTAATAACCTATTCAATGAGTATATTAGCGTTCATATCATATAGTGAGCACTGACTTGATAATGACGACTTTTGAGTTGTGACCGTTAAAAGTTGGAACATTCGAAAGCTTTGCAGGTGTTTATGCGTTCAAGTATGGGCGGTTTAGTCCATTCATATGTAATAGTATCGAGCAGATAGTTCAACACAGACGATGGTTCTGACAAATATGCGACATTTCTGAAAGCAAAGGAAAGGAGATTTTTTATTAACGTATAACGAATGCAACATATATAGTTGTTCTGTTCGCACAGCTGTTAAGACAAGCCTATTGATGTTTGCTGCCCCTTTTGCGTTTTTTGAGGGATACTCAAAAATCAAATCATGTTGAAAAGTGGACGTATAGAGTACAGCTCGTCTACAAGCAGACTTGCACAAATATGAACAAGAACGCCGCACTTGCATGGCATGGGGTTAATGTTTACAAAGCTTGTATCCTGACCTCATAATCAACACGACGAGAGATTACATGTCATTATTAATAAGAAAATTAATATGCACATACAAACGGGTACTTTACGCCATGCACACATAAGAGCAGTGGCAATGGATGTTGCACAATGACTTATATGCCACCTACGTGGGCGTATCACCAAGAAATACTGCCGAAATGAAAGCGTTAGTGCGTGTTTAATGTTATTTTTGTATGCTTGCTTGTATGTGTAGTAAAGTGTGTTCATGTTTATTCGTTCAAAATTATTCCCAACTAATTGCCTGGCTCGGTATGTTTCTCCCTCACGTAATTGCAGCACAAAGTTAAAAAGAAGGTATAAGGTTATTTAGTAATACGATTTGTAATCTTTCTGGGTCTAACACAAGTATTCTGGATTCGAGTGTTACGTTTAATTTTTCAATTTAAATTTAACTGGAGCATGCTGTTTGTTGTGGGTTTCTGCTAACATTTCGAACGCTTTTGGTCGCCACGATCCCGCATGTTAGGAAACAAATTCGCATGGGGTACTTCTATCTACCCAATATAATTATATAATTCAAGGACACACACCTTTATCAATAATTATATAAACTAAAAACCTGCGGGTATGAATTTCTTCGATTATTGATTTCATTTAATTTAATTTAATGTAACATACCCTTCATCGCAAAGTCAAGTAAAAACGCAGTTTAACAATCCAATAAGGGATTTCCTTATTAAAGTCTTAAGATCCTAACACAGTCTTGACGTGCCTTAAAGGAAACATTTAAATTTTACATAGGCTGTGTGTAAATTGACATACACACGTTTCTGGAATATTTGCAATGCCAAATGCAACGAATGCTGGAATAGTTTTGTAGGTTCTTAACAAACAAATAGAAATGTCACCAATCAATGGCACAACAGCAGAACACATGACTTAATTAGGCAGTCCATTGACAAAGTGAGAATATGCGATCGCGCTATCACAAAAATTACCACACAAAATAGTATGTGTGTTGCAACTTGCATCATATTGTGACATTTCTCTTTGATTTGTTGCCGATTTACCGAAACTGACCCGGCCCCCAGAAATATTATACGAATAGAGTTTTGACTGAAGCGTTTAAGCCGATGACATGATAGTGCTTTATTTCACAGACTGACTGTCACGCTCAGTCTCTTTCCAAACTTTTGTTCTTTTTGACTATTGCATGATTTGGAAACTTAGGCTTTTTTGACTGAACATTCATTTCCTTGTCAGGTATGAAGGTATTAGCGATTGGTCAGCGTAAGTATTTACCGTTGATCGTATATACGTGAACTCGCAAACTAAGGGGACATACTTTCAAACGTAAACCTTGATATATCTCTCGTCTTATGTGCTACTGATGCTGATGTTATTTTACCTTTCTCTTCCGGCCCTGTGTAGAATCTCCTGGCGCCGACAAAAAGGACCACATTGCCTGAATACAAGTTGGCGACAGTGAAGAAACCAAAGTTGATACTTTTACACTATAGTACTTTCAAAACTGTTTGGGACTGGTTAATGCTGTTAGCAATGTTTTATGTTGCCATAGTTGTGCCGTATAACGTATCTTTCTCCACCACGAAAAACCCGGACAGTACTTCACTCTACACGGATCTTATAGTCGAATTCCTTTTTATATTTGGTGAGTCCCTTCAACCGTCATGTGTGACTTTTCAACTATCTTTTCGCCCGCGTTATCGATCGTTGTGGTTACTGATACGCCAAACCAACTCGATGTGGCTCCCAATACTAAGTTCTACGCTGACAGCAAATGCATATCTAACGGGGAAAAGAGACTTGTTATTATCGTCTATTCTCCCAGAATCGATCCACCTGCATTGAAATTCTGTGCCAAACTCAGCAGCATGGACTCCCCATCATCGACTCGGTTTTGGCGACGCTTAAGGTACAAGGCCAGGAGCAAACTACTATCGCCTCGGGGTGATTCCCTCTTTGTTGTGCGTGTCACGTCCCTTTTACGTGCTCTATTTTTCTTTTGAGATAGTGCGCTCGCCGGGGACAGATATTTGGACAATCGTATTTTTTTAAAATACTTCTATGGTCTACCATGTGTAAACGTGCATTTTAAAGCTCTTTGAACAAGAACAATTTCATTGACTTTGTTTTTGGAAAATCCAAATTTTACTTTTCTCCACGGAGTTAACAAAGATATGGCGGTCCATTTTGAATTTTAATTATCGGTAAACGTCCAGGATAATTTGTTTCTCTATGCCAATCTTTGCACCATAACCGCTAATTTTCATTCTTGATTTGGTAAGAGAATGATTGAAAGTATCATTGAGAAAAGTTTGAGCAGAGTTTCATGTTTTTCACTATCGAGGCGCATATTATTGTAAAACAAACCCCATAAATGAGTTAACCCACAGTATCAAAATAAGACATAGTCACTCAATGAACACTCTCACATTTGCACGTATAATGCCTGAACAAATGCATTCTGGCAAAAAGATTCTGTTCATCGTTTCGATTCATTTCACGGGTTAGATCATATCGTTTGATCGTAGGGGTCTATTGACGCCAGCAAGTCAGAAGCTTCCTCAAAGGAACCATTTGCCCTCCCGAGAGTCTGTTTTGTATATCAGATGGTGCAACATGCACTAATGAAGTGATCGAATCAGAAGCAATCCGCCATGAGGAATTTCAAAAGACATCTTTGAGACTGAGTAAACCGTTACATTAGTCCGCCATTACTCTTTACGAAGGATTGAAATGTGACGATTTAGCTTTCATGTTGTTGTCCAATCATGTGTACTCTTTGACGCGAACAAATTTTATTGGTTCAAAAATTACTCAATTAACCTATTTCTTCTCTCCCTGTTACAGATATAATCCTTAATTTCCGCACAACTTACGTCAGTCATTCAGGACAAGTGGTATACAAACCTAAAGCCATTGCCTTACATTATGTAAAAAGTTGGTTTTTTATCGATCTTTTAGCCGCAATACCACTTGATCTTCTGTACCTCACGAGAGTCGGTACGGTACGTGGTCAACAGGTATTAGTTTTATTTACGTTCCCTTTGTTTGTCATTCGCAGTTGTGTTTGTTTTCGTTTGCAAATTTTGTGTATGTAATTTTCATTTTACCTCATAACACTGTCATTTCACGTTATGTACATGTTGATCGTTGCCCGCACCACTTCTTAAATGCTGCTTCTAACACTTATTTCATTCAAGTTGCAGTAGGTATGAAATGTATAAGGAATAAAGATGTAAGTTGTAGTGAATGCTAGAAATACATACAACAATTTGTAACTTTGTAGGCACTTTTTCAATTTTTGAAAACAATTGTCTAATTTCAACTACGATTTTTTAAATAGAAGTTAGTGGTACGTATGCTTGTGCATCACTTTAAAGTGTGCGCAAATTGTGTGTTGAAGTGACAATTACAACTTGGGACAACACATCTTTGAAAAGTAGTAGCCTAGTTCTAATAAGAACAAGCAAAGAATGAGAAATTCATGTCTAGTGATCGTTATACACGCTAGCTATTGGTCTTTTTGGCAACGCCGTCACCCATAAAATTTTGCTGTCTCGTTTAGCATTACAGACCCCTAAGCCAGTTATAGAGACGAGCAAACGTCAAGTTACTAAGTTATTGTCAAATTCTGAGGCGTCAGTCTCAGTGCATAGACACTTAGGCGCCCGTCTACCCTCTCTCCGGGGATGTATTTGATAACCTCAGGGAGCCTGAAATCCATAAACCGACATCTTTGTCATAGAAATTGTTGAAGCTAAAAAGGTCATCTGATTCTTCAGAGATTCACTACTGACTTAATGAGCTCGACATGTCATGAACATGAATACATGTAATGTTAATTCAAACCACACATCGATTTTTTTATAAAGGGGTGGGGGTGGATTCGCCGAAACAATTCATTCAAAGTGTGACATGTACAGAAAATAATACAGCGAGATCTTAAACAAGAACTTAAACAAGAAACGCGCTGCTTTAATCGTCATACAAATCCTTTTACCTGAGACCATACTAGATGCAACATGATACTGTAATTCAGATCTTCCATGTGAAACAACCGCAAGGACATTATCAATCTTTCACATATTCATACCCGACTGATTCCTATCGTTTCGTTTACTCAAGATGCACCCATGCTGTAGGATACTCTAACGTTGCGAACAACAATTAGGTTATACTAGAGAAAGAGATACAAAGTCTGACATCAGATATTAGTGAGCATAAATGGTTTTATGTGATAAGTATCCAACTAGGGCGTTATATTTCATGAAGTCATTGCTGCCAGCTTTATGCTTTATTTCCCTAGTTATATCTCTCAAAGTGTTAAAGATAGTATGCCAATGCACATACAGGGTATGCAAAAGTAAACCGTATCTGGATTTTAACATAGTTCGGTCATACCTGCATGAACATGGTGCTGTCTCTAGCGCCTTTCGCGCAGCGCCCATAAACATACAGTCAAAGGTCATTGATTGCGTTTTTGTAAGTTCTTGCGATATTCGCAACCATTGTTTGAAATCGAATTTAATTCATTTACAGAGAGGAAAATTATTTTCATCACAACAGCATTGATGTAACAAAGTGAAAAGGGAAAATTGGAAACTTTGCTCTTCATTTGGACGACTTCCACCATTTTAAAAAAACTGAGCGTCATATTACGATACGTACATGCTTTATGTCTGCCGTTTCTCTTTGCAAACTTGCATGCAGGGAGCCATATTGTAGTAGGGACCTGTTTATCATCACTTAGCTTGTTCAAACTTGCACATGCAGTTTATGTTCATAATTTGTAACGCTTGAATAAATATCTTTTGCGTACATTTTACAGGACCTCATTTTAGTTTGAAAGTAAAATAACGATAGTAATTAGGTCTGTGGACATTACACGCTGACAGTGTGAATTATTTTACAGGGTGCAGGTGCTATGTATTTACTAAAGCTTGTTCGGTTATTACGGGTGGCAAGACTTCTACAAAAGATGGAGAGGTACTCCAATTACAGTGCTGTTGTGATATCCTTCCTTATGTGTATGTTTGCATTGGTTGCACACTGGCTTGCGTGCATATGGTATGTTATCGGTAAAGAAGAGGCGCAAAACACAGAACACGCATCGGCAGGTATGTACCTGTGCATGTATTATATATCGCGTTATTTTTCTGCCATGTTAAAAATTTTAAAATATTTAATATTGAAAGAGCCCATGTTCTGCCTGTAGTCCGCCAGCTCGTAAAACTCGACGTTTTTCAGGGAAAGCTTAAAGTCAAACGTGTAAGATGGTCACTACTTAGAACAATGCGAAAAGTGGAGGTTAAAAACAAAAAAGCATTGAAAGATAGGGAAAGTATGGACAGGTATGATATAATCTTATCTATGAATCAAACGTGCTAAGCATGGTATGATCTTTTTTCATACATTGGGTTAAATAGCATCGCATGCTACTATTTATTCACTTTCCCCATGAGTGTACCTATAAATTCTGCCGGCTGCATTTGATGAATTTAAATATCTGTCTTCTTCTGTAAACCGATTATCTCATTTTTGCATTTCACTCGAGAAGATAGCGAGCTTTTCGGGCTATAATCGAGCAAAGAAACCACGTTTGCTGGTAAAACATTGGTAGAATCTATCAGTCATCTATAACTAACAGCTCTTGGTTTGAACCGAGTACGGTGATATTGCAAGGAAGACCTTGTAATAAGGCATATGCATTACTTGTGGAGTAGAGTGTACACGCTTACGCATTTAGAATTGGGAAATCAACCAATCTGTGGCGTTGTCACCAGCCCACTGTCTTCTCAAAATGACAAGTTATTGATCAAATAAGCAGTTCCTGAAAAAAAGAGATGGGCAATTGACACTTTCTCATCTGCCTGAAACATGATTGCTAACTTTTTTCCCTTTGAGAACTATATCACGAATTTGTTAAAAGTATAATGCCCAAAAAATAAATCTACAGTGAAATGACGCAGTGAAATGACGCGGAGGGAAAATAAGTTGAAGTAGTTGTAGGAACATACTTATATTATTATCTACAAGATATAGTGACAGTTGTCAGTTCTCCGGCAACCGGCTAAATAACAGTGACGCTAGTGCGTGTGAGACCTTCATGTGGATATCCTTGTAAGATATATCTGGTGACGTTATGATTAAATACTTCTCTTTTCCATGATATATTGTTTTTTTTTGTCCTTTAGGGTGGCTACATGAATTAGCGCATGATTTAGACATTCGGTACGTCAACCAAACCAGCACTTTCACCAAGTACGTCACGTCGATGTATTACACGTTGAGTACGATTACCAGCGTTGGGTTTGGCAATGTTTCAGCAAACACCAATAGCGAAAAAATATTTACCATTGTTATCATGCTCATTGGCGGTAAGTAGCAGCGAAATTATTACACTTTTCGTCCTCGACTATCGGTATACCACAAGTTATAAAATCCACGACGAATAGTCCACTATTGCTTTCAAAACAGAGAGTATCCGAATAGGCGATACCATCAGGCGTATTTGCATCCGGGAAACGATGTCTTGGGATATATCAGTAATGGATTATATCATAAACATATGATTAAAGCATGCCCCGAAGGACACCATTGTGCATGTCTTATCTTAATATCAGCTTTTGAGTGATAATGGAACTAGGTAGAGAGTACAACATTGAAGGTTTTCGCCCACCTGTGTACTTAATCCTTTGAGCGCCAAAGTCAATTTTTGTCACCTTTACAAAATTTACACCAGTCATTTTTTTTTAGATTTTTGCCAAAATTTTGATAAAAAAACTGTAGCCAATGGAATGTGATATCCCTTTTGTTCAAAATTATAAAAAAATACAGGAAAATTCATGAAAAATGGTAAATGTTGCACTAAAGGTTTTGTGGGAAAAATTACGGCTTTCTAAGGGTTAATATGTTTTGCCGTTACAGTTATGTGCTATTACAGTTATATGCGATACATATTGCATACCTGGGCTAACAATTTACAGTGTTCACATACTAATACAGTGTTAATCTCGATCTTGTGCATCTCTTGCTCGAATCATGTTATTGGTTGTATAACATAAGATTATTCCCAAAATACCGGGATTTATGTCCGAGTACATCGTGCTGCAGAGGTATTGTCCGAGACGCGTAGCGTCGAGGACAATACCGAAGCGTACGATGTACGAGGACATAAATCCCGGTATCTTGGGAATAACCTTATTATAATACACCTTTTTAGTTCGACTTTACAAGGAAAAAGTCGAAATTAAGGCGTCTTTTGGATGCTCGTCGCACACTGTACTGAGCGATCGCGAGCAGACTGGGAACGCGTTGAGCGCGTCCGTAAGCGCGCAGAACGAAATTTCAACCCGCGCTGCGCAGTGCACACGGTAGAAATTGTACGTGAGCAGCATAATTTCACTCGAAGTCACAGGTTTTGGACTGACCACGATTTGATTTAGGAGTACTGAGTGCTAAGAAGTACATATTTTTGTAAAAAATGTGAATTGTCTCTTCTTTTTCTGCGCGTTGACGTAAATGTGTTTTTGAGGTCAAAGGTCAAAAAGCGTCCAATAACACCAAAAGTTATTGTACGTCAAAGCTATTGGACTCCGCGTCCTCTGATACCGAAACTTACTGTACGACTAAACTCCATTGGTTACAGACGCAGGTGTATAATAAACTGTTTTACTTTCCAACCAACAGCTCTGATGCACGCTGTTATATTCGGTAATGTTACCGCCATCATACAGAGGATGTACTCTCGTAGGGCGCTGTATCAAGCGAAAGAAAGAGATCTCAAGGATTTTGTCAGATCACATAACATTCCTAAACCTCTGAAGCAACGAATCATGGAGTATTTTATGACGTCATGGTCAATGACCAATGGCATCGACACCCATGATGTAAGTAAACAAAGTCGTGGCGCTCAATTACAACGCGATCGTAAAGTATCTGAGAGAGAGAGAGAGAGAGAGAGAGAGAGAGAGAGAGAGAGAGAGAGAGAGAGAGAGAGAGAGAGAGAGAGAGAGAGAGAGCGCAGTGGCAATATCAAAACAAAATTGTTACATATGATCGAGATCATCTTTGTAGTGACCCTTGACTGTCGTCCAAGTAATAATTGCATTTTGAAATACCGTTATATAATTGCAAACCTGCAAGTTGAATAATTGCACTGTCAATTCCATACAAGGTTTTCGGGACTGTAGAGTAGAAAATGATGACTGTATCCCCTCGATTGTCTACAGATGCTGAGAGACTTCCCCGAAGAACTAAGAGCGGATATATGCATGCACCTTCATAAAGAGATTCTGACATTACCGATATTCGAGTTAGCGGGCGCTGGATGCTTGCGATCACTTTCTCTTCATATCAAAACAAGCTTTTGTGCTCCCGGGGAGTACCTCATACACCGAGGGGATCCACTTAATGCAATTTGGTTTTTGATAACTGGTTCTATGGAAGTGAGAAGGGACGGTATGGTAGTCGCCATCTTAGGTGAGTTTGTTCTATTTTCCATATACGAAATCTCCATAGATTATATTGCTGTTGAATGCAACGCTTTAGTGGGTTCAAATTTGTGTAATAAGACATCCTTATGATGTAATAAAACGAAATGTCTTCCTTCCAAAGTATACAGTATTCAATAAAGTACAACAACACCGAGGTGAAGCATTTTTCTTCTCTCTACGAATGCATAGTATAGGGAGCTACAGAGATAAGTCAGTGTCCATATGTATGTATGTATGTATGTTTGTATGTGTGTATGTACACATGCATATACACATGTATGTACACATGTATGTACACATGTAAGTATTAGATATCCTGCATAAATACAAGTATGTATGCGTGTATTTATGTATGTATTCATGTGTTTATGTGTGTATGTGTGCATGTGTGTGTACATGTATGTATTAGTGTATGTATTTTCATCTACAGGAAAACCTCAGAAACTTTGGACGTGTCACCTATATGTTTGGTTGGAAGATAACACGTTTTCTACATGAAAAAACTGTTCTTATTATAAATGACAGCCTTCATGCGATGGCTTCTGATTTAGTCTGTGGGTTCCTCAGTATGATCTCAGACAATATTTTATCATAATAAGACAGAAGTGATCCACTTCTATTCAAAGTTTAAGAAATCAGTTGATCTGTCATCTCTTCGAGTAGGGACCACTGATGTTACTACGTCTAAATCTGTTCGTGATCTTGGTGTTTATTTAAATTGCTGTGCAGATATGAGTACTCAAATTTTGAAATTATGTCAGTGTGCATCGTTCGCTCTGTATAGAATTGGTCGGATTAGAAATGTTTTAGATCGTTCAAACACTGAAAGACTCGTGCATGCTTTTGTAACATCACGTCTCGATTACTGCAACAGCTTGCTGTTCGGTATCGAAGACAAATACCTCTGTAAACTTCAGTTACTTCAAAATTCTGCTGCTCGTCTAGTTACACGCACAAAATGCATGAACACATCACACCAGTGAACGTGAGCTTCACTGGTTGCCTATCCATGCTAGAACTAATTTCAAAATTCTTCTTTTTGTGTATAAAATTTTGCATGATCAAGCACCTGCTTATCTTTCTGATCTTATCACAGTTCACGTTCCTAAACGGTTTACACGCTCAGCGTTCACACCAATTTTGGAGCCGGTGAACTGGGAACAGAAACATTTTGGCTACCGTTCTTTTTCAAATGCTGCTCCCACTTTATGGAATGCCTTACCAAAAGAAATTAGATTGTCACATCTGTTGCCTCTTTTAAAACATCTCTGAAAACTTATCTCTTCAGAAAGTACTATAATGATTAAGTCATCGTTTTGATGTTCGTATCATGTTGCATTGTAGAGGTTGTATTTTTAACGGAGTATTTTAATGTACTGTTGTATTTTAACCAGAGCATTTTTATGGTACTTTTATTATTATTGTATTTTCATCTTGTATTTTATTGTAAAGCGGTTTGATATTTATTGATGGAAATCGCTTTAGAAAAATAAATTATTATTATTATTATTATTATTATTATTATTATTATTTTATCATAATAGTGGTGACATTACCATACAGAAATTCTTAGGGCCAAAATTTATTATTTTCATTTCAAACATCCATTTCAGTGAAGCATCTCATCCCAGTGCTGTTATTTTACACTTTTGGTTTCAAGGGATCACCTAATTTAAATCTGTTCCAATGTAAACGATATTTTGAAATTCAAAGTTTTGGTTAGAATTACGTATTTGCTTCTGGCAATTTATTTTCTTAGTGTGTGATCCTTATTTATTTATAGTGGATAGGTAAGTCAAACATCCACTCATATTGATCTCTACAAATGGTTACACAGTAACTATTGACCGTTGCTTTCAGTTCAGTGGAATTGATAGTCTACAAGGGCACCAAAGTTAATTTTCTTGTGATTGTTTGTCTGACAAACGATGCCTCGCTGGATTAGAAAATCAATTTTTTGTTCGTCTTACGGTGCAGGAAAGGGAGACTTGTTCGGCTGTGACCTATCATCGGATGTCGACCAAGTTATCCAATCGAACGGCGATGTCCACGCGCTGACGTACTGTGATCTTCAATCACTTACACGGTAGGTGTATTCGCCAATTGCAGACGACATGATTATTTGCAGTCAATTCTAAATAGCCAATGCGCCAGCTGATTTTCTATTTATTGCCCTTCATTCTCTGTCAGCGAGGTTTTTCAAACAATCGAGTAACTGCAGAAGTTTAAGAGTGTCTTCTGTTCCTGTGGCATATATTTAAAACTACGCTTTTCAGAAATTGTTCTTCACGAAAAAAGGAAGCTATGGTGGAAGTGATTTTATAAATTCAACGACATTTAGTGCCAATTTATTGAGTCACTTCTCTGTATGAAAAGGACATTTCATCAAATTTGCATTTAGCCGTTGGCAATACGGGAACTAGACATAGTGCCTAAGTTAAGGACTTGCAAACACTGTCAAGTGTAACTATCGTCTAGTTGTACTATCAGTCCATCACCAAGAAATCAAGTCAAGGAAGTTGAATCACTGTCAGAGAGTAGGTCAGATGTATTCAAAGCGACACTAGCAAGACAGCACAAACAACGGTTGCAAATGATGCTTTCTGGACGTTTGGCGGCATTTGTGATGATGTACTGACTACTTGTGACGTCCTTCCTGACAATGTTTCAACTTTTGCAGAGTCGATAATTTTGTTATTGACTCATTACACCGCCTAGACGATTGTATCCATGAAAATGTTGGCAACTCCTTATAATTTAGACAGTGTGTATAGTTCCCATATTGCAAACGCCCCAATGAAAACCATATAACGTTGGCACAAATTCGTACTATTGTGTTTTGTTTCATCACTGCAAGCAGATCCAGCTTATTGGAGGTGCTCACCAACTACCCAGAATATGCAGGAAAGTTTGCACAGGAAATCGCGCATGATCTTACGTACAATTTAAGAGAGGGGTCAGAAATTGAAGCGGTAAGTTCAAACAACCACATTTTTCCATCTACCTCAAGTCTCTGTCCAGAAAATTACATGCGACCAGTATCAAGTCTTAAAACTGGGATGCTAGGGTGAAATCGCTGAATCTCGATAAACTGAGCTCTCACGCGTCGCAGAAAAGAGAAAGGTTAATTTGCTTACCCCTGCATAAATTGTATACCATATAAGAGTAGTAGTTTACATGCCTTTAACAGTAAAAATTTAAACAAGTACGTTATAATCTCGTTTCATGATTTCTGACGTCGATGTCCATATTTTACTGAAACGTGTACCATTGTGAAATGACAGTAAAGGAGCTTCAAATGATAAATTTGGAAGTGGGTCTGTAAGCAAAATTTGAATGACATTTTTAAATAATACAAAGCTTGGCAAACGAAATATGTTGTTTACTCTTAATAATGCATGTAAAGAAGACTCGAAAAACTTTAAAATAATTACAGATTACCTAAGTTTGTACAAAACTCTACTTTGGTCCATATTTAAGCTTTTTTTGCCAAGTAGAAGCTTACACATTTGTGTTAGGTAAATTATGTGACTATGAATATAATGATGAGAAGTGTTTCCATTGATAAAATCCACGATTACGTCGGTTTCGATTAGACTTTAGAGTCTTCTTCTTATACTTAGCTAGTCTACTCGATACTTGTCAAATTCCTCCCTGAGGTGAGGGTAATTGACGCCTCCAATTTTGTCTGCCTTTCTCCCAAAGGCCCATTTGACGTCATCCCATGACGTCATCCTCCAGGTTCTTTGAGAACTTTGTACAACAGCTGTCCCGTCTCGCAAAGTCTGATAGCAAAACCACACTGATAGAATAAAACAAGAACTTTGGTGATTGAAACTGTGCCTTTTGTCCAGAATGGCCCATCTTTCGTTGTGCAAGAAAATTAATGCAACCCCCTCGTTTTTATCAATGATACAATTTTGCTCGTCGATTAAATTTTGTTCCACAGATTTATTACGGATTTTACTGATGATGCATTAAGTAATAGTCATTAATCATTATTCCCATCGTCCCTCAATGTCTTAATGTCATGTATCTATGTCTGACCGCATCATCTCTACAAAGAGAGGTGTATCACGGCGTCAGAAACCATCAAACCCAAGAAAGATCATGTATCAAGCTAAATTCACTGTTTGTTTTCCCTTTCGTCTTTCCTCATTCGGATGCTTATATCTAATCTACGCATGTTTTTTTGGTTTCTTTGTTTATATATTTATTTGTTTGTTTGTTTCTTTGTTTGTCCCTGCTTCTCAAACTAGGAAGATGAAGAAAAACCCACCGTAAGTATCCTAACAGCTGCTGTTTATATAGCAAAATATGCAAACTTCTCTGCCTCAACCAACCAATCAGCCCAATGCCTTTGCTTCGAACCTTCATTCATTTTTGCAAATTTTAAATATTTTTCACCCGTTTTCCTTCTCCGTGGTACTAACCTTTTTAGTCAGTTTTTTACCACATTTTCATGGTGGGTGATACATATTTGACGACTGTTGTCTGTCTTTTTTGGCCGACATACAGAGATTATATCGCAAAAGAGTAAGTAGTTGCCTTAACCCAAATCTCTTTTTGATCTTTTTTATTTCGATATATCAATAAATCCTATTTGTAGTTTGTTTTTTCTTTTTTCAGCCGAAATTGACGAGTATCTGTCATGCATGGAATAAAAAAAAATCCATCTTCATTCATATCATTAAACTGCGCATGCCCAGAATCACCTCTCATGTACCCTAAGTTTTAGGGCTATACGTCTCAATTATTTTGTTTTTGAGGAATGATCATCTTCTCTGGTTCGCCTTCCATCTTATTCTTTGTTTATGGGGACTGCATATGAAACATTCTCATATGGCATACTCGTTTCTACCACCTTTAAGGTGACAAAACTAATCCACATATTTCTGTGTTGGTGTTCAGTGCACTAACTGCATGGACAGTAACATATAAATATTTACCATCGAAGGAATGACTACGAACTTTACCTTACTCTTTTGACAATAAAATGTAGAAAAAGTACATATTTTACAATGACATCTATATAAATTCATATTCCTGGCGTAGCAAATGCTTAAGCCTGCAAGGCGACTGCCCAGAGTAAGTAGTTTCTTATTAGTAAAAGTTTTAGGAGGGTGGAATCAAATTTAAGGAACTTTGGAAAATGTCTTTGAATTACGTATGGTTCATAAGCAGCATAATGCTGAAGTGTTGACCGTGATATTTCCTTCTTGGTCAATGATAGAAATATTTATGTCGCAGCAACCATTTGCAACACATTTCAGAACAGACCAACTTTCCGAAACCCTGAAAGCACTTTATTGTCAGTAAATTAATTCAAATTCAAAATGGCATTTTCAAATCACGTGGAACATTTGGTTATGTGCTTGCTTTCTCATTATACAGCTGACTCGAACTTCTGGTTGGCTTTTAAGTCCTTACAACTTTCAGAAATTTGATTCCACTTGCCTCAAACGACTCTCCCTTTTCCATTTTTTCCCTCAATCTAATGATTTCACTTTTTTAACATTATCCTTTCCATAAGTAGGACTACTCTTTGAATGTTGTTGAGACTGAAATTTTGACTTCGCGACTTTCATGTGTCATCGATAATACGATAATTGAAGATGAATTCACTGGTTTTAGACTTATCAATGTTGTTAATATTAATTATGCAGTCCCCCTACTACCATAAAAGGACTAACCTTACGTTTGACTAACTAGCCATTGTAGTGTCAGCTAGCTGCTTTAGCCCAAATATGACTATTGACGGGGAGCATGAGCGCTGTGAATAATCTTTGATATTATATTAAGCAATAAGTCTTCCTGTTATTTTGATTAGTAAACATTTATATATGATATATTAAGCCAGTAATAAGTTAATGATTCTGATTTTTAAGGTCATTTTAGTTACAATATCATTTGTTTGTAAAGTAAACAGCACGTAAGGCTAATAGTTTGTGATATTTTTACAGACACTTTACCAATATTTTCGCTAAGTAAATTAACATGTCATTCGCTTACAGACTGAATCAGACCACAATGGTATACCGGTACATTTGCCATCCATATCAGAGGATGAGGAATATGATGAAGAAGATGATGATGATGGCGATGCCGATGATGATGAGGATAATGACGAAGACAGTCTAAAGTCACCTGACCTGGAGAAGAAAAAGAAAGTTGTGACCAGGTTAGAAATTCCAAAAAGTTCTGTATCATCCTTTCCTGTCGGTGGCGGGGATCTCAGTCCAAGGTGAGGATGTGAAAGATGGAAAAGTTGCCATCAGAGAGTGCGATTTTTGAGAACCCTCAGAGCATGCTAAATACCTAATTAATGTTCTCGGGAAACATTCTCACTGCTAAAGAACCAACTAGTCTGTTATTGGGTTAAGATATGTGACAATATTGTTAACATATGGCATGGATTTTGTGTTTCATAGACCGCAGAAGTAATTGCATAAATATTGAAATCTTTCATTAATGCATGCCTCTTGATATATGGTTAACACGATTGGAACTAATTTTGGATAATTGGATGGTGAAGTAATGCCGTTTTAATCTATAAATGTTATCTCATCTGCTTTTCTTTTTATACTAGACACTTGTTTTTATGAGTAATTGCGATATTGCAATATTAAGCTATATGGCACCTAACACTTTGGATATATATGCAAAATATGCAACATTCTTTGCAGAGAATATGTTGGTCCCAGTCTGGAAGACATACTTATATTCGAATAAACCACGTGAAACTTAGATCGGACATTTGCTTCGTCTTATTTAAGAGGGAAACGCATTACGGAATACCAGCTGTAGACAACTATTGCAAAGTAGTTGCAGACAAATAATTTTGAGTCTTAATAAATTTTTGAACCCCTACATTTATATAAATATATATATATATATATATATATATATATATATATATATATATATATATATATATATATATATATATATATATATATATATATATACACTCACACACACACACACATACCTGGGACTTGTCCATGAGAAAGGTTTTGGACTTGTCATACCATGTGTTTTTTTCAGGTTTGTTGATGGCGTAGAAGATGACAATAACCAATATAAGAATAGGACATTTGACTTTCCAGCAACAAAAATAACTAGTAGTAGGAATCGCAGCCCAGTATTAAACCGAAGAGCTAGATTAATGAACAACTATCATGACAGTAATATGAGGACAAGTTTTACTTCACCCCAGCTGTATCAAGGTACGTTCTGATATATATATATATATATATATATATATATATATATATATATATATATATATATATATATATATATATATATATATATATATACGTTCTGATATATATATATATATATATATATATATATATATATATATACATAGATAGATACATAGATATGTAGATATATCAGGTAGGTTTTAAAATTATAGTGAAAAGAACTTAGCAGAAAGCTGAAATGCCATGACTTATTTGATAATTGGTTTTGAATATTTGAAAGCAAAATTTTTTTCGAATGTTCAGAGATAAAATTGCAAGCATATTTAGCCTTTGAATATGGCTCCACTCCATGGCTAAACAGTCGTGATACCTTTGTCATCTGCTAAATAAAAAGACGCTGAAATGTAAAGTTTGACGTATTGTAGGAATTACGCTTTCATAATATGGTAACATAGTCAACAAACATTACATTTTTTAATTCATCTTGGCAGGAGTTAAATCAGATTCAAACGAGTCTTTGTCTGCGACAGATTTGAAACATGAGGTTGAGTACACGAGGACAAGTGTAGAAAGATTAGATAAACAAGTAAGTGGATGGCATAGTTGTATGTTTGCCTCTGTGCCTTTATTTTCCCTATCATATACACTGTTCTGGGATACTTCATCAAATCTTCTCCAACTGTCAGTCTTCTGTACCTTAAGTAATTCCTCGTTCCTGGTCATTTACAGTGATAGGCATGATGAAAGCCAATCATGAGCATGTTGAGAACGAGAAACATCTAGTTTTGAATGTGTGATCTCCAGTTTTCAAATTTCTTCACAATCTGTACAACGTTTTGCAGTGATTTACAAAGGCTTGCTATTATTGATGCCACTATTGTAAAGCAACCTTTCAATTTTCAGGTGTCTAATTTGAGTCAAGATGTAGCGAGTCTCAGTCAGGACCTGAGGTCTGTCATCCGTTTACTGCAGATGTCGACCTCGCCACCTGTTGGAGCCAGTGCGTCGGACACTGCCAGTAACGTGCCAAACCCCGCAAACAAACCAAGAAACAACTCGACCAACAGACCAAGTGCACTTCAAGAAACATCATTTCCAATTCGTTCTGGATCAAACTTGAAAGCGACGTCCGAGAAACCAGGAACAGTTCAGGCCACAGGATGTGGTCCATCAAAACCTCTACCTCCACAAATACCACAGGCACCTGCCATTTGGCAAAAGAGGGATGCTTTTGTCACGCCAAATATACCAAGCAGACAGGAAGTTCACTTGCCATTGAAACCTGTCAAAAGCACAAATTTAGACGAAAAACTGGATTCTCCCCCTGAGGAATGCAAGCTATTACAAATAGACAGTATTGAATATGACTCAGATTGCAGTGGAACAGACCTGTAGACAAACTAGTGTGAGGCAGGTCAAGGCAATTTGATAATTAGTTTAGAAATATGTAGAAGGTAGCGATATATTTCATTAAAACAGTCAGCCAAAATCAATCAAAATGAAAAAAAACTACATCATTTGTCATGAACATGCTCAAATGTCTCCCTTTCTGGGGATGTTGTATATTTATTGAATTTAAAACAACAGAAGCACCCATTAGTAGGGTGCACGGAAAATAAAATATATGATTTGCTCTGGTAGAATAAAATGATATGTATGTAAAGGTGTAAATTTTCATGGATATCACATGGCACCCTTTTTACTATAAAATCTAAATTATTTAAATATTTTTAAGTATTTTCAAATTTTGATATTTATTTGAATATGTACATATTCAGGTGTCCCTGCTCCTTTTGTACACTTTTTTCATCGATGTATCTGTTCACAACTACATCTTTGTGGAGAATTTCAAAATTTATCTTCGTGCAATATCAGTTATTAATACATGTAAATTTTCAATATACATAATACACTATATATTATATATATATATATATATATATATATATATATATATATATATATATATATATATAGATATATGTATATATAATACATATATATGTATGTATGTATAATGCATACATAAATGCACACATACATACATTCATACAAATACACATGCATATCTCGTGCAATGTCAGTTATTCTTGTGTACGTTTTATGATTTCCACAAAAATGATTTTCCATTTCATTGTTGAATATTCTTCATTTGATCACTGAAATTAATCTTTCCCGAACAAGGCCAACTTGAAGAGTTCACAATGTTTCAAGTTTTATATTCCATTCTTCACCGCTCGCCTAGACCATTGGCATTACGCTTACTGTTTGATGACGTCATGTTGCCAGAAGCACTAGCCAAATCTCAGAGCTCCGCCAAGCATTATCCAAAGTATAACTTCTTATTTGTTTCACTTGTACGTCAGAAAATAATTATTTTTTACATGAATTTCATAATTCAACACAGAAACGAGGATCAATGGATTTGGTTATTATCTGGAGATGTTCAGGTTATTTCATTTGCAGAGATGTTGTACCATTGTGCATCGTTTTATCAATACTTGAAGTTGCAACTCACTTCAAACCCCGTTAATGGTTATTTCCATTATTACATACCACGTCGCTTCATCCCATTGGTATAATGTTAAGTTCAACTTATATTATTAATATAGTTTGAAGATATCAAACAGCATAATTTAGAAAGCGTCCTTAAGTAATCGATGTTAAATCTTACTTTCATGGGTAGATTAATGCAAATTATCACAATGACAACAAATTTAAAACATTTTACTTTAAATATCCACCCACATGCAGTTTGCCAGTGATTATATTAGAAGTATTTTTTTCTTTCTCTTCCGTTCTTTTTCACAACTGAAATAACATTTTTCTTCTAAATATGTTTTACGTAACTTAGTGATGCAACTCTAGCCAATATCTTCATACTTCTGCAATTAGAACTATCACGGTCAGGGAATAAAGTGTCATGATTGATCTCACTACAACCTGAAAAATATCATCAAAGATTTTGGAAGTCCAATGTACATGTACCCTCTCAGAAGTCTAAGTAGTACAGTTATTCGTAGTCAATTCCAAACGAATACTTATCCCTTAAAGCACAATTTCTTTAGCATTCAAGTATATCCGAATAGCGATGAACTCGTAGTCCGTATGTAATTGTTATTCAACTTTGGCTTCGTTTCCTCTGATATAAACCATACTGGCAATGAATCCTCCCTTGAGAATGGCAAAACTCTGAGTAGCAGTTGAAGCAATGTAATCTGTTGCATTACGTTTCCTCTTGAAACCGATCAAACCATGTCGAACGTTATTAACAAAGGTGATGTAAATATGGCGGATTCGCACATCTGTGGTAGGCTTTTCCGCCGAGTAAGTGAGCTTTAAAATCGCTGTCTTATTGCTGGTGGCGCGCTTGCTCAATGAGTTGACATACTTCAACAACCTGTGAATTCAAGGGCATTACTGAGGTATATGACGAGTCGAACAGTTTCTCAGTTGTCCTTGTTATGTTTTAAAGCCAGCGTTCTTAGCATCGTGCGTATTATACAACGGTCATAGGCCTCATAATGAATTGATGTATGGTATGGGTATTCAAGTTTACTGAGTCCCCAAACTCTTAATGCCGCTGAAATCTGAGTTTCTAATTGCTGAACAAAACAAACATAACATCAAGGGAAAAAACACTTTTAATACTCCCTCTCCACAATCATTCGGTATTACTCAGATAATCGGGGCGAACAATTCAGTGGGTCAGAATGTAGATGTGGTAGCGATTGCGCCTTGCAGACCTAAGACGTAATGTGTATTCGCTTGATTTGAAATATGGAGGTGACTCCCTGACCTTACGCCACTTTGCAACAAAACGGCGAATAGCGCAGAAATTTGAATCAGGAAATGGCAGATTGAAGCTCAATGAAATCTTGTACCATCCTCTCTGCACCACTTGTTCGAAATCGCAAGCAAAATCGACAATTTTACCTTTAGGCACTGGAAGCTCAATTTTAAATTTCGGTTAAAGATATTTTATTTTTCACACGCATTTCAATGATACTTTCGTATATGGTCATCCTTTCAATTGCGCTTTTATGAATTTGAATTTGTATGTACATGTATGCCCTGGCGTTCTCCCTCCTCTCTTGAAATTTATATCTCTTGTCATTTACATGTGTTTACGCTGTCCATTTCATAGAACACATCACATATTTCATTCCTCGGGCAGCTGTAAAAGGAATTCTGATATTAGATCAGTGGACTGTCCAGCGATAGGGTGGATTGTCCCAGCAGCTACATTTAATTTTAACCGAGCATTCTTATTTTGCCTTCCTTTGAAAGCTTATGTAATGATACAAAAATAGAACTATACGGTTATGTAAAATGAAGGAGGTAAAATACCATTATGTATCACATTGCACATGTGTACTGTATTTACACTATCGTAAATATTGTTCATTTTCTGTATAAAAAATCAATTTCATTGATACTGCAGGAAAACCATTTGAATCAGGCAAGAAAGTGGAATTATCTTTGTTGAAGCTCTATCTATTTCTAAATCAATACATTTTAAGAGTTTAATAAAACTTTAATACCGATCGCTACAAGAACGCCGTACTGTTTTTTATTTACCTGAGTTTGTAAAACTCGTGCAGAGTTTTAGAGGTAAAGGAGTGTTTATGTATCGGGCAGTGTCGGTCAATTCCATTGACTTGCAACTAGAATTGAAAGAAAATATCATTCTAATATTGTCAAGTTCTTGAAATGAGTTCACAAAGGCTCGGTAAGAGAAGCTATTTTATTAACATGTGTTAAAAGGTTGTGTTATGCAAGATTCCATGATAAACTGGCATGACTGTTTCTTTCTTCATAAAGGAAGATGCGAAAAAATGCCGACTCAACAGTTTGCCTTCAAGTTGGCAGTACTGCTAAATAAATAAATGAACAGGTATCAAAAGAGAAAAACCCGAAATAGATAAATGGATCGATGTTAATAATTTCTCTTCGAAGTTTAATGCAAAAGAAGCTAACCGTCGTCAAGAAAAATATTTAATTTAGCCAAAGTAGATATACTCGTACAGCAAACATGATTTCATGTTTTCGTTGTTTTTTATCAAATATTGACCGCGATGACACAGCAAAAACCTGAATGAACTACACCCAAAACGGATTAGCGGGTGTTTTTTTAATGCGCCTCTCTCAACAGCAGCCCTCTTCTTTCATCATACATCTTAAATGCAATTGCAAAGGAATGATTGAGAAAGGAAATGCCAACTTACTAAAGACTTAACCAGTTCCCTTTATCTTTGATTGCCGTGTCTTTTTATAAAGCTACGTTAGCTACATATTACCCTAGGATACGATGTATTCCAAAAGATGAAAGACGGAGATACAATTTTTCTTATCATATGTCTTCTCTACTCTCTGCTACATCAAGCATTGTGGTCAGCGAAAAATTATGATACAAAATTGCGTAACTATCTACAAAGAGGTAGCATGCGCCTCGAAAGTAAACTACTTAACTGTTGCTCAAACTTTCCTGAATGAAACTTTTAACCATTCTCTTATCAAATAAATAATTAAAAATCGGGGATGGCTAAGTGCATTGTACCTGATGCAAGAAAAGTTATGAACCAACGCCCTCATCGGCCAAAGGCAGAGTATTTTGACGGAAAGGGGCACCAACTGCCGTTTCTATTTCGTCATAGTACGAAAAACACTGAGTTGTTCGTCTCGTCTAACTATGAAACAAAAATGAGTTGTTGATATTGTTTAATACTTTTAATGATCCGTTGTGAAAACATTGTGGAGAGAAGAAACCATGTTATGCGAATTTCTTGAAAGCGAAATTCCTATTCGGTAAATTGGAATGAAATGTCAATAAATTCCAACAATACAACGGTATTTTTATAACGAATGGAAGAGGGCGCTTCGACAAAAAGTAAATTTTCACTTTATTGCACAAATATTACATGCAGCGTATGCAGCTTCATTCACCCTTGGTTACTGTGCTGTACGAAATCTCTAACAATAACGGCACAACTAAATGATAACGGTGTAACACACTGGCTATAATTATCGAAATGTATTGCTGAAAAACTGGCTTGGTATGAGAGGACGTCGATGATGTTGAAACTATGCCCCTGTCATCACTTCACATATTTCACCATTCATAGCAATTTTCAAGACAGGCTTGCTGAAGGGAAGGAATAAAGTGCTAGTGATGCAGCTTAATTTATTCTTGGATAATGTCCAGGTTCATCGCATCCTTGATTCACTGTAATGGCCCAGGCCTTATAGAACATTTAAAAACCAAATGTGTAACTTCATTATATTGTCTCAAAAGTAATGTTTGACAGGTATTTCGTTCTCACTCTCATTCTATTTTGAAATTCCCATGTCGACTTTTGGACCAGTTTCTGCTGTGGATACGCAGCTAAACTGTTACAGGAACACGCGGGATGCATGCAAACCGAAGACGCCTAGCGTGCAAACCACATAAGTTTATTTTGTGTTGAATATATTTGCGCTGGTTTTAACATTAGGATGTAATGCACGCTATGGGCAATCTTCTTGCAAAACAGGGGTTTTAGTAGCAGGTCGTGATTTGGAAAACGGGCTTCGGAAACACTGCGTTGTTAAGGTTAGCATTGAGGACAATATTTTGAATCAAAACTAATTGACAGGATATCCCGAATGTCTCATACGAGTAAACAGACTTATGTTGGTATGTGCCTTGATAGTGAAATACTTAAAGTTTACTTACCATTCCATCAATGAAACTTTCAACCATTACTTTATCAATCAGAATAAATATCGGGGATCACCTGCAAAGTTTAGTAAAAGAGAAACAAATTACTATATTTGACATTCAGATGGCCACCATGACTGTGTTAACTCGATAAGGGGAAAAGTAAGACACGATCAAAAGATTTCTTAATTAAAGGGCTATAAAATGAGGCCTACATGCGATAGACTGGAAAAGTACTGTAAATTTTTAACTGCCCAAATATCTGTACCCAAGGTGCATTCTACCTTAAAAGCGTTTCATAACCAGAAAGCTATGAAAAACTCAAGGCTCCAAATAGTAAGTCATATAAGTAATTTATTTGGTTAACATATTACGTCGTCTATGAGACAGGCGATGGTGCTTTGTCGACGAATGTAAATATAGTGCTAAAATCTTGTCAACGCCACAATGTTTGCACATACTATGAAGTATGCCGATTTCGATTCTGACTTTTAATAATGAGCATCTCGCAACAGAAGCAAGATTTCACAGAAGTAGAGGTATCATAGACAATAAATGCACAAAATTCACACGTTGGTTCATCGATCAAGAATCATGAAGTGACTAATGATAGCTGATGATTTAATTTCAAAGTTTGCGATTAACCTCAACAACGGCGAGTATGACATCTTCTTAGTTCTCATCGGGATAAACAGAGATGCTCGACATGAAATGTTGAGAAAACAATATTAGCTCGTTTCAGACAGAGAAGTCTACATCGCGGTGAATTACTGTTGAAATTAGAAAAGTAGACCATCTTACTTGTCTCATATCCCTGTTTTATACAAATAGACTGAACATTTGAGTCTATTTGCGGAGAAAAGGTGACAATGGGCAGAAAACGCAACTCCCGCCATTCAAATAAAGTACGAGGGTTGGTGGAAAGTTTTGAGCCTAACTATGAAGGAGCGATGTCAGATCAATGAAACTTGGTTTGCATTTATTTCAACTCTTCATATGACTAACTGACTTGTTTATTTTTAGTTCGCTGTGTATTTGATGCTGACACAAGGCAATTACGGGAGGCTATCACAAAAAAAGGACGGGGAAAGTTGACAAAATGTGTCTTGTTCCATCAGGAACATTGCTCCACGACATAAGTCAGTCATTGCCATGGCAACAGTGCGTGACTGCAGCTTCAAACTCGTTCCACACCCACCATACTCTCCTGGCCTAGCACAATAAGACTTTCATCTCTTCCCAAACATGAAGAAAGCATTTTGACGATGATGATGACGTCATATCCGCCGTTCATGACTTTTTTAACGACCAAGATGAAACTTTCTACAAAGCAGGGATCCGAGTGCTGCAGCACCGCTGGCAAACGTGTGTGACCGCAAGTGGGGGGGGGGGGGGGGAGGGCTATGTTGAAAAATAAATAGCATAGAAACTCATTCCAGTAGCACTTCATAGTTAGGCTCAAAATGTTCATCAAACCCACGTATATGGCCATTATACTACTACATTTGTCAACTGTGATTTGCCCCAAAAACGTTACAGTCGTATGTTTTTTAAATGGAGCACCTTCATCAATTAGCATAACATAGCGGATACCTGTCCATGTAATCGTATTAAAGTTTCACGCCGTGTTTGGCCTGGTGTGTAAGGGTAGCTCAAACCCCCAACTCCCAGTTGGCTCAAAATGCACTACAGGACCAGCCCCAGTTGGCCTCCAGGACCGGTCCCTTGGAGCAATTCAGCCTTAAAGCGTTCATGACCAGAAAACTATGAAAAAACCCACTCCTCAGACAAGTAGGTATGTTGTTACTAACGGAGATGATATGTATAATTTAAGGTAAACACGACTGGAACTAATTTGGGATAATTGGATACTGAAGTAATGTATGTTTAATCTGCAAATGTAAGCTCATCTGCTTTTCTTTTTAAGTCATACGTTTGTTTTTATGAGTAATTTGTAATATTGCAACATTCGGCTATAGGACTTCGACACCTAACACTTTTGAGAAATGTGAAAAATATGAAGATCAAATCATCCAAAATTATTCTAATCGTGTTGGTAGTATGCACGTCGAAAATGAAGAACTTAATAAACTTTGCTCAAACTTTCCTCAAGGACTCTATCAACCATCCTCTTTCAAAATCTAGAATGAAAATCGAGGGTCACCTTGCAAAGTTTGGTACGGAAGAAACAAATCACCAGGATTCACTAATATTTGAGATTCAAATCCCTGTGATAACTCTATGGAGAAAAGCAAAAGTTTTAATTGCCAGAAAAACTCAGACGGTGATCGTTTTCATATTCAAAGTACTTCAAAATAACCGCCGCAAGGAGTAGACCAGAAAAAAAATTAATTGGAAAAGATTCAGAGTGAAAATATCTGCCCCATACTACCAAGTCTATCTTAAAATGTGTTCAGTTTTGAACAGCGATAGTACCGGCTAAAGAGTCATATCGCTTTCTAAAACAGTTATCCTACTAGGAAAGTCAATATTGACATAATGAAATATCACAACCATGTCATTTACTTACTTTGGCCTGTTTATAGTGTCGGTAACATTTTCCCTTGTTTTAGAGTAAGTTTCTACCTTATTCGTCAAACTAATTTGAATTGATGTCCTTTAAGGGTATGATATTTCTGTTGTTTCTGAAACAGTGCTGAATCTGACACCGGAATCATGCTTTGCAATTCGTTAATACAGTTAGTATTTTCAAAATAGGATCGTAAAATACACTAAAGCGGCTTTGTAGATGTCGCCGGCAATTACACGTAGGTATTTGTGTCCGCCTTGTATGCATTTGTAATAGACCTGTAAATGCGGTCCTGAATTTTTAATCAATAGTATTGCATGAGCTGTTGTGTGAATAAAGAAAACTAGTATTCCGAATTAAAGTCTTGGAGAAATGACTTACCTCCCTAACAACCGTATTGAACTCTAGTTAACATGGTTACGAAGGACGGCGTAGGGGATGTTTATATTGCACTGTTAACGAACAGGTGCTAGCCAATTGAACGTCGTCAAACGTAATAAGGGTGACTGCCCAATTGATTGATGAACCATTATGTACAAGCGATGATCTTAAAAATTGTCGCTATAGCAACTTTTCATGTAAAGACCGTATGTTATTAATCTGATAATTACTTTTACAGTCATTTCTCAATAACCGCGCTGTCGTCAAAAGCATAACGATGGACAGTAAACCTTATCGTAAATTTCTGCGATGTTTCCTTTTGGTTTTCATCACCTGTCGAGTGCATGTTTTCGGTAAGTTTAAATTTTGTTATTTTATTGACTTTGTATCTTTAGTAAGGTTGAGTCAATTTTCTCACTCAGTTTGCCATATTCTTTCTTGTACCCTTCCAAATTACCTGATGTTGTATATGCTTTGCTTTCCCCAGCTCACTCATCCTCTTTTCTTGTTGTTTTTAATTTACTCTACTGGAAATTGCGATTCAGTATGATGCAATTAAGCAAAATGGCATACAGTGTAACATCTGTCATTTGTACAAGGCATCCCAATGCCTTGTTCATAGATTCATCGCGCTCTCCACCGATAAATAGCTGATCATAGCAAAATGTTTTTTTTTCAAAACCAATGTTTTTTTTCTACATCTGAAGCAACCTCACATGATGAGTTGACCTCACCACAGAATAAAATACACTGCTGCCCACTAGAAGAAAGTAAGAAGACAAAGACGGAAGCAGAATCAATATGTAATGCTGTGAATGGTACTCTTCCGGAGTTTTTCAGTGATTCAGAGAAAAGTGAATTGTGTGGGTATGTGGCACTTGCATGATCTCGAAATTTATTTTCAGTTACAGAAACTTTAATTTTGTAAAGGAGGGGTCAATGCTGTTTGAGATGTCCAAGACTTAACTTCAAGGAAAGGATCAGACATAAGTTCAAAATAACCTAATAGATATTGCGTTGTTTGTATGTGAGTGGTGAATTTTCGCTTGGATTGCAATACCAGTTTTACTCATGTTTTTGACCACAGAACAAATCGACACCCAGGCATTTCGCCAACCCAACAGTGGCAAAGAAACAATAGCTTACAAAGGCAAGAAACTTCCTAATTAATAACATATTCAATGGATATTCTTTTCATCAATTTGCATGATTGTACAAAGTATGATAGCGGGAATAGCAAGTTTAAAAACGAGACTGAGAGACAGACCTCTCCCTCAACTTTGTTTCATTTGGATTTCTGATGTACGATTTTAAATTTAACAGTGGCAATCTTTCTACACTAAAAACTTCTTATCCATTGCCAGATCATTAATGGTCGTCGGACATGGCTTGGTTTTGAGTATTTAGAAAACGGAAATATATTCAACGGCAATACAAGGTCTCTTAGCAACGTGCACGTGACCTTTCTTAAACAGTTCTTCTCAGGGAATAGCCCGCAATGCTTATCCATCGATGGTAATTGCACCGTAAACAACAAGCGTTGTCAAAAACAGGGAAAATTCACTTGCCAATTTCAACAAAGTGAGTGTTTAAAGAAAGTTTTGCGACTTTACAACTTTCTAATTCTCAACGGGAAAAACTTGAAACTTAAATTGATTTTGCCATACCTATTTTCAACAGTAATCGTTCAAATCACTAAACTGATGACAGATAGAGTAAACCGAATATTCTTACCAAGAAAGACCTACGTTATGTAGAGTGAAAACTGTATTTAAGTCTTTTACATGTAAAAATGCCAACCTCCACCAAAATTGGGAATCTTAAAGTTTGATTGTGTGTATTTACACTTTTTCATCATAACATCGAAGAATATGTTGCTCATGTTTTCAAGCTCGTATTTGTCTGCTTTTGAAAGATCGTAGTTGACTTTTTTCTCCTCAATCCTTAACCACAGAGAGATGATGAATTACACCAGTGCATTACCTTTCACCAAGGATGATTTTTACATAAGTGCTTGCTTTATGGTCACTTAACCCGGAAAAGCTATTTTCGAATTCGCCATTTATAACTTGCGCGATTTTTTACAAAACCCAATAAAAATAGTACAGAAAGTTGCCCATGTGATTTGAATCATGGGAAAAAGCTCCAGTCTTGGAGCTTGCATCACATGATATGGAAGAGACCATCTTCCCATGGGTATGGTATTGTCTAGGCTTTGAGTATTTATATAACTTTTGTTTATACTGAGTATCCTTGCATAAACAATGAATCACTTAAACTGTCCACTGTCAGATTTTGTGTTGCTGTTTACTATTGTGTTGTTGTGAGTGGACAATGCGGGGCCATAACTGTCCGTCGTTTTGCTCAAATCACTTTTTGCAAATATTCATTCAACGTAATTAATTTGTGAATCAAAGATTAAAATAGCTTTAGCTTGTCAAACAGTCGTAGGTTGCGTGATAAAGAAGTGGTAATTTATGCAAATGTATGCAAACCTCCCGATTTCCTGGCTTTTTTTTGTTCCCAAATTCAAAATTTCCAAATAATTATATCCGCTTTGGCCGTGTCAAATTTTCTAAAATTTTCACATTATGTTCTTGAAATGCTATATAAAATACGACTATTTTGTTTGTCAATACACTTATTACATTTTGAATAAGAGGCATTTTAATTTTGCTAATCATGATTTTAATCACGGTCCCTCCGTGTTTTAATCACTTTTTGAGCGTCAGTCTATCAACCCTTGCCATTTTAATATTAGGATTGATAATGCAAAATAAAAAGTGTTTTTTTTTTCTACATGTACTCTTCTTTCAAGTGAAATATTACATTTCAGAAAACAGTGTCAAGTTTTTGGCTTAATTTTTATCATTAATGACAAAATTGAGATTTTTTACCTAAAATTTACACCCACTTAATCCTTCGAGTGAACTACAGCTACCATACTACACTTTAGAATCTCTGCTGTTTGAAAATATATAGTATGAGGGAGTTTCCTTGTCATCTTTGATAAGAAATATTGCTTTGAAACATGGTGGAGCTGCATGTTGGCAACATGCAGCTCCACCTTAAATTTCTATCGAGGGAGAAATACCAGCTGCCATGTGCTTTGTTTACATTGAAAATCGACTAAGAAACTTTTCTGACGGGTAGAATTGATGCCACTTGTCCTGACGTAGAAAGACCAAAGTATAAATCGCGTAATTTGTCAGAGAAGACAAACTTGGCTTGTACTAGTTAAATAATTATACAGTGCTATTACTTCATGTATTTATCAACTCCATTGCATATAGTTCCCAGACACCATAAAGGGTTTCACCCTGTTTGTTTTATAAACTAAATACACGACTAACCTCCGATCCTGACATCGTTCAGTTTGCATGCCCCCATCAGGATTTCTGACATCTCTTACACATTCGTTCGCTTCAGGGTGACCTATAATGCACTGTTCAGCATTCAGTATAATTAGTCGAAAGGGGCCGAAAATCTAAGGTAGATTTTTCCCGTGATAATAATGTTTTCATTAATCATCCGCATTTGACGTCATTAATCATAAACATATATTTAAACAGCTATTCACCATAATAAAGATGAGTGGAATCATGATAATACATGTATGTTCAATCATTTGCAGAAGAGAGACCGAGAGTTTCGACAAAATTTATGACTCTCCCGAGGCCTAAAAATTGACATGACTCTCCTCGAGCTTACGTGACCTACTTCTCTTTAGTAAATCCCTCTCGCACCTTTAGACTGGCAAGAGTTTTAAACTTCTGGCTTAGATTACTGTCTCTTCTCAAAACCGTCTCTCGTACACCTGTTATAAGTTTCAATTTGGTGAAGCGGAAAAGAATAAAAACTGTTGGGCACTTGGGGTGAAACAGCTGCTTTTCTCAGTGGGGATGGGATAAGCTTGGATAAACCAAGGTGTTGGGAACATAAATGTTTTTATTAATTTATTTAAACAGTGTTGTAAGGATATTTACATCCAAGAATGGCAAGCTAATTTGAGTTTTTCCTCTAAGCTGGATACTTATTGTGAATTTAAGAGAACATTCAATACAGAGAAATATTTTTCAGTCTTAGATAAGAAGAAATTTTGTCATGCTCTGTGCCGTTTTCGTGTTTCTGCTCATTCTCTACGAGTTGAGACAGATATTTACACAACCCTCGCGCTGATAGAATCTGTCTTTTTTGTGATACACACCAGGTTGAAGATGAATTTCACTTTTGCTTGATATGTCCATTTTATACAGATTTGAGAGCTAAGTACTTATCAAGATATTTCTATACTCCACCTTCTACAGTTAAATTTGTAAAATTATTGCAATCTGAAAATGTGTCTATTATACGTAATCTATCAAAATTTATATTTTACGCCTCAAAGAAACGTTCTAGTGCAATTCCAAATGTAACAAGTTCTGTATAACTGAAATGAATTTTTGTAGAGCACAGTCTACATTTGTATTTACAGCGTCTTCAGAGATGTAACTATATTTTGTGATATGTATACTTACGGGCCGGTGGCCTATAGTATATGAAATAAATAAATAAATATATATATATATATATATATATATATATATATATATATATATATATATATATATATATATATATATACATATGTGATAGGTCAAGCAGCACCAACTCTAGGACACAGTGTTCTTCACTACAAACTACTAAAAAAGAATATTGACATTGAATTTTACCCTGTACTTTTACTAGTTTTTTATTTTGATGGTGAAATTTTCACTTCAGTAGAGTTCTATTTTCTCCTGGCTTAAATATTTCAGTACCGGTTGTTTTTCCTACAGCTGTCTCTCCACTTTCTAAGACATTGTTGGTTCATTTGTATTGACACCGTATTACACATTTCTTACGTCTGCATGTGATGTACATAGCATTCAACATATGCAAATCAGCTTGTAGGTGTCAATCACCCAATGCATTTCAACCTCTGCTCTGGTTGGTTCAGTGTCATTTCCATCTTGACAGTCAACAAGTGAGTACAGTCTTGCGTTGTTCCACAACTCTTTGTGTAGTATAGATCCTCGTGTTGAGTCCAGTTACCTGTAAAAGTACTTTTTTTAGAGTTTCGCTTTTCAAATTCGTTTCAATTTTTTAGCTTCCTGTATTTTCTTTCACATGCTTTATAGTCTGTTATCCGTTTATTTCAGTTTTTAACCCTGATGAAGTGGGATTAAGCCCACGAAACGTCGGACAATAAAATTTAGTTTGTAGTGAAGAACACTGTGTCCTAGAGTTGGTGCTGCTTGACCTATCCTGTCAATATTGAAAAAGGCTTGTGCCGTATCCAAGATAGCCCTGTGAATCCTTGCGATCCTCACGGATACAGATACACCGCAGCTGCTAGACCTACACTTGTTGGTGGTCCATTGACAACTAGTCACAACTCCCTGTATATATATATATATATATATATATATATATATATTATATATATATATATATATATATATATATATATATATATATATATATATATATATATATATATTAAATCCCTCTCCCCTTCTTTACCTGTCTGTAGTAGGCGCTGTTTAAACTTTCGTATGAGTAGTGGAAATGATGAATTACATTGAGCGAAATATACGTACAAAAATCATACTGTTGCAAAATTCTATGCGACTCCGAACACAAATACGTAACGCATCATCGGAGTCCATCTACTGTACATTACTATAGTAATTGTGTATAAGCTGTTCAGGAGAGTTTTGGTGAAACTCTGACATCGTAAACCACTGATAAATGGTAAAAAGAGGACACTAATGCCTGTCTATTATGGAAGTTGTTAAACGAGTGCCGTTTGATGGAACCAAAAGAAGTGTGTATATTTCCAATAATACGTAATTTGTTGATACCTATGCAAGCCTCAATACAACGCTATGCCTACGCGCACACGTGAACTTACGCATATTTTCAGCACAAAAAGTAATTTTGTTTCGATGTACTTTCGTTTGTCACTTACATTCATACCATTGTGAGAAATCGCAATATATTGATTTTCCTTTCAAAATACCTAATACATTTGTTAAACTTTCTACTAGATTACTGCCACAATGGTAATTCTACAGGTACCGACCCAACTGAGCTGTGCCGTTGTCCAGATGACTTTATCAACTGCAGTGGAGGTTTGTGCTTTCATACTAAGTGTGCACTCCTTGGTTACAATATAATTAACGAAATCGCTCGTTTGAGTCCTCCCGCATGCACTTTGTCGTCTGCTCTGTCTGACTCGCGCTCAGCTGTCCGCGTCCGATACGCTGCAGTGTGCAGTACTACGTTGTTGATAACATGGCTCGCTTCGTTGATGTATAGGTGAAATAGAACTCAGTACGCTCGCAAAGTCCCGGATTGTGCTTGGTTTGACACTCGTCATATTATTATGTACGTTAGTGGCCATGTAAACGAGGTAAGCTTGAAAAGCTACTCGAATCAGTCATCAACTGGCCAACAAAAGCAGATGTCATCAACCTTGACCGGTAGGGTCTACAGAAATAACTATGGAGTCATTCAAAGTCTCGTTTCAAGGTCAGCTACGACCAACAATCATGACGACTGTGGGCTATCCTTTGATCTAACATCTCGGCTACCCAGTTCTGATGCATAGGTTGTAACCGGTGACAACTTTAGTCATCGGTTTCGACTAGTTCCCGACGAAGACCCTCCAGTATATTTGTCAACCGTAACTATGAAACACCCGTTTACGTTGAGTTTTCCCGTTCGCAAAAATGCTACCTCTCTTTTCAAGAAGCCATCGAAAATTTATCGACACAGTTAGTAATGAAGTTTGAACATTTGAAAATATTGTTGACCTCTGTTGATATTGTTTGTAATTGAATGCTATACTACTAGCGACATAATACTGATCGTATCGATCAGCTGATACCATGCAGTTCGCTGTCGATGAATGAACATTCCGTTTTCTTTATGCCTGGCTTATCATGTTTCAGCTTTTTGAATGACATGATATTGAAAGTTGATGTTTCAAGTTCGATATAGACGGTAGGGATGCAATTACTTTTCATTTCCTTCGAAAATACATAGTATTTTTATTTCCAAATCGAACCGTGAAAGTACTGTTCATACTGTGTTGAACGTACGTGTTCAGTGCAGTGCGGTGTTGGTGGGTGTAAATGTATAAGCTTACAGTATACAGATTCAGGGCCGATCATGCCGGACAATGCTCACTGGCTTCGTATTAATTTTCCTTTTTAATTCATTTTCTACATCTACAACTTCACGGACATTGCCAAAACTACAAAATAATAGCAATAATGTACCCCTTCCGGGCCCATAATGGACGAAAGCAAACTTTTCACAACATAATGTACTGGGCGAAGCCGAGTACATTTTGGAGTGCAAAGTTTGCTTTCGTCCGTTATAGGCAAGGAGAGGGTACATTATTACTTAATTGAATAAAGTCACTCGGTGTTACAAAATTGCATCGATGCAATCGCCGCTTTGCCAACTGATGCACGAAATACGTTTATCCAGTTCGTCTATCTTGCATGATAAGTCATTTACGGAAGAAAAGTCGCAAAAATTCTATTTTTCGCACTGAAGAGTAGTTTTACATTGCATTTAAATATTACAAATAACGTTTGATGTTGATATTGATATGCGATAAACGCCTTTGGTTCGTGACGGCTGATAACATACAATCTACAAATGGATGTGGTTTGTGTATTTTTATTATGGTCTTGGTATCGACAGTGTTATAAGTAAATGTTACAGCGAAGTTACCGAAAACAAAGCAAATATCGTTAGAACTATGTTACAGTCGACACACTAATTCAGATTAAGTGCGGTACTATGTATTTTGCATTTTAAGTCTCTCAACCACTTCAGTACAATTAACATTGGTAACATTTGCATCACAGCTAGATCAAAATGCAAGTGGGACTCACAGGAAGCGGATGTTGAATATTTATTCGCACATGGCACAAAAAGGGACACAAAATGCCGTGACGGATATAGGCCTAAGGTCACTAAGCAGACCAAAACAGCTGCAGTGTGTGACGACGGCAAGTGGAAACCCGATGTAAGACACCTATGTGAAGGTATATTTAATCCACGTTGTTGAAAATCATTACGAGAAACGGATGGGCCACACACCCTGATTAGTGTCGATACTGTAGCTAACGCAGTTACTTATAAACGACATACGCATATAGAGTTTCCAGAATTCAGACGGTCTTGTTGACATTATTGTGCAATTGTAGCTTTTCGTTGGTCTCTTCCGCCATCCATGACCCCTGCTCAGCGCATTTTCTTGCTGTGGACTGGCATGATCTCAACGAGCAGGATCTTTTGCTAAGTGTCAACCATCATTTCCGATGAACGTCACAGAGAAAATATATTTAGATAATGCACAGAAACACAAGAGATGTTTAAGGATTCATTCACGCTTGGAAATAATTAAGTAATGTATGAAAGATAGGTAGGTAGGTGTGTGGGTAGATAGATAGTTAAGTAAGGAGGAGAGTGGGAGGTAGGTATATGTATCTTATCTGATCAAGAAAAGGCTGAATAACAATTTTCCAAAAAAAAACCATCTTTGCTATCATCATGTTCTCAAATTACAGAATAAGATCATGTCGACTTTTCTCTTGAAAATGTGAAAACTACAGAGTCGTTTCAACCTATAGATTTGAAAACATGCTCTCATGACTTCAGATATTGATGAGTGCGAGTGGGGAGAACACGACTGTGAAAAAGTGAAACATGAAATATGTGTGAACACACCTGGCAACTATACATGCACGTGTGACACTAATTATGTCAAGTTTCAAGATGGATGTGTTCCACAAAATTCAGAAGATGAAGCTCTTGGATGTGAGACAGGCACGCAGGGTAAATATGAAAACCAGAATTTCGAATATACATACATATATGCATGTTTTCACTCGTAGATACATATTTACCTACTAAGATTGATCGATAGATTGATAGAGATGTACATTCTATATACATAAAATACATTATATAACACACCTATCTATCTTACCTATCTTATCTATCTCTATATCTACTTATCTATCTGTCTATCTCTATCTCTCTCTCTCTCTCTCTATCTATCTATCTATCTATCTATCTATCTATCTATCTATCTATCTATCTATCTATCCACGAAATATTTTATGTACAAAAAGAGTAATCATCTGACAAATATGATTGAAAAACCACATCACATCTACGCACGACGGCAATCATTAGACGATGAGAAGAGGCCGGACATATTGTTCCTTAAGCTTTAATTTTGATTGATTTGATATTATTTGTTCTGATTTGATTTCACTATTTTGCACATATAAATGAACCATTCATAACAAAACATCAAACTCAGGCACTGATTCCACGAAACCTATTTCCATTATTATCCAAAATGACTAAAAGACTGGTAGACAAACAATACAACGGCATGCAATGACAAGATAGAAACTGGATCAAACACTAGTTGGCAAGGAACGAAAAACACCAGAACTACTTGCCAATATTGCAAAATTTACAGAAGCAAGAAAAGTTGAAAATTTCTTAAAGAGGTTTCGCGGATATTAGAGAGCCTAAATTACTCTTTAAAGATGCAAAACTGATTATTCAGGTCAACTTTCACCTCTTTGAGATCGTCACCATCTGTCCACCATAGCCACACTCGTGGTCGCTTCCTGAGTAAAAAGACTCGCAGAGGGAAAAAGCTACGCAGTATAAGCCATGATGAGTTCGTGATCTTCCATAATGTCAGCAAGGCAGGATAAGCAATGTTCATAAACAATCGAACAAGACCAACGTACAGTGAAATAACAAGACAAGTATTTATGATGAAAGAACTAGATTAGGCGTCCATCTAGGGTAGGTTTCGTACAAAATGGCTCGAGAAATGTTTAAAAATACTTCAGAATAAATGTTTTTGAAAATACTTGACACCGACGGATATATAAGGTGATGGTCGAACGGTTTACCAGGATTTTCGTAATTTATCAAAGCCGGTAATGACAAACTGTGAGATCACTGATACGACATTACGTGGCTGCGGGAGATGATGCTTATGCTTGCGCCGGAGACCACAATGGCCCACATGGGTGTGACTCTAAAAAGAAAGCAGTCTAAAATTGTCAAAAAGTCCTCCAAACGATAACCGTACACACACACGAAATTCGACCGTCAAAAGCAAAACTAGACGGAGCGACGACATTGGGACGATGCAAACACGCACGACTGATTAAGGACAACGCAAAACTTATATGCAGGTTCGTGCAGTCTTCTTTAGTATGTACATCGAGTTTTTCTCTGCTACGTAGAAAAAAACAAGGGTGGAGGCCACTTTTACTAAAATTGCAGCCCTACCCTAAAGACATTCGAGAAACAACCTCCCTTATTTATGGAGCTAGCATTTCACCCATCTTCATTTTAATAATTAATAATAATAATAATAATAATAATTTATTTTTCTAAAGCGATTTCCATCAATAAAATATCAAACCGCTTTACAATAAAATACAAGATGAAAATACAATAATAATAAAAGTACCATAAAAATGCTCTGGTTAAAATACAACAAGTACATTAAAATACTCCGTTAAAAATACAAACTCTACAATGCAACATGATACGAACATCAAAACGATGACTCAATCATTATAGTACTTTCTGAAGAGATATGTTTTCAGAGATGTTTTAAAAGAGGCAACAGATGGTGACAATCTAATTTCTTTTGGTAAGGAATTCCATAAAGTGGGAGCAGCATTAGAAAAAGAACGGTAACCAAAATGTTTCTGTTCCCAGTTCACCGGCTCCAAAATTGGTGTGAACGCTGAGCGTGTAAACCGTTTAGGAACATGAACTGTGATAAGATCAGAAAGATAAGCAGGTGCTTGATCATGCAAAATTTTATACACAAAAAGAAGAATTTTGAAATTAATTCTAGCATGGATAGGCAACCAGTGAAGCTCACGTCTCACTGGTGTGATGTGTTCATGCATTTTTGTGCGTGTAACTAGACGAGCAGCAGAATTTTGAAGTAACTGAAGTTTACAGAGGTATTTGTCTTCGATACCGAACAGCAAGCTGTTGCAGTAATCGAGACGTGATGTTACAAAAGCATGCACGAGTCTTTCAGTGTTTGAACGATCTAAAACATTTCTAATCCGACCAATTCTATGTAGATGCACACAGACATAATTTCAAAATTTGAGTACTCATATCTGCACAGCAATTTAAATAAACACCAAGATCACGAACAGATTTAGACGTAGTAACATCAGTGGTCCCTACTCGAAGAGATGACAGATCAACTGATTTCTTAAACTTTGAACAGAAGTGATCACTTCTGTATTAGCATCATTCAAAACCAACCGATTTTTCAATCATCCATTGACGAATATCATCAATACAATGTTCAACTATGAATGCTGAGTCGACAGCACGCTCACATATCAGATACAACTGAGTATCATCTGCAAATAACATCAAATCCAGTGCATGTTTGATAATTATGTCTTCTAATGGTGCCGCGTACAGCGTGAAAAGTATTGGGCCCAGCCCACTTCCCTGAGGGACACCACAATCAAGATCACTTGGGGTTGACAATATACCATCAATACACACAGTCTGAGTTCTATCACATAGGTAGGACTGAAACCAAGCAAGTGCCTTGCCCTTAATGCCAACCTGTGCTCTAAGCGATACATCAATACCTTGTGATTAAAAGTGTCGAACGCAGCGGTCAAATCAAGTAGTGAAAGAATAACTTCTTTATGACTGTCAAGTGCACGTAAAATGTCATTTTGAACTCTCAGTAAGGCACTTTCTGTGCTATGATTATGTCTGTAGGCCGACTGGTATTTAGAATACAAAGAAAACTGACTAAAATTCACATCAAGTTGGATTAAAACAACTCTCTCCAGAAATTTATGCTCAAATAACAGATTAGAAACAGGCCTATAATTTTACAGAAATGTCTTCTCTTCTTTTTGTGTCATACGTCTGCAGAAAGCCGACTCTGAATTAAATTACGCATTGCCTTCTTCCCTCTTCCAATTTTTCAATTTTTGGTCTTTGTTTATCCCTCTCAGCTACCTCGGTCAAAAGAATAATTTACCGGTAGGGTCGTTACAAATAACACTTGGAAGTAGAGTGCAATTATATACAAAAATACGGAAAAAGATAAAATAAAAAGAAATAAAAAAATAGCAGATGGAAATAACATTTAAGTGAGAGATAAGCCAATCATACAATGGACATGTTACATGTGACATGCTCTTCGAAACAGTTTCATATCATCTTAGTTAACGTATTGCGCAAACTCTCGCCATGGAGTAAGAATATACGATCAGGTGATGCCGTCCATATTGAGCATTAGACAAAAGGTTACCCACAATTTTAAATTGTATGAAATGCAACGTAATTTTATCAAAAAAGCAACACTGAATAATAAAACTTTAATATTCAATAAACGTCAATACTAGTCAACATAAGCGTAAAAAATATTATAAAAACTAAACGTGAGTACCCGAACATCATCTCCAAGGCGCATTTTACTTTTACATTAGGTCTGAGGAATGTTTTTTTAAAAGGGGTTTAATTTTTAAAGGGCACCACCAACACAACTCATAGACATATTACAACAAGCCTAGTGTGAAGATTTTTGTTAAAACTTTGTAACACTGATGTGGGTGAGCCACAATGGAAGGGGGTACGTTTCACAGCAATGAGTGGGTGACGATACAAGACAATGACACTTGCTGAACAGTAACTGGGAATGCACGTTTATTGACTGTACTGTTACATGACTTACATGTGTGCACGCCTCTCTCTCCCACTCTCACTGCCCAAAAATACATGGCATGCGTGCTTATATAGCCTCGGTACGACAAAACAATTTTAGCGGGCTGCGTTGTGATTGGCTACAATGGCCTGGTCCGTAAAGTTGTGTCAGTTTCCCACAGGAACGTGTGTAATACTAGAACACAACTGGTTTGAACTTGAAATGACTGAATAACAATGTAAACAACAATAATAACAATAAAATATAAATCAATAATGTAATTCACGACAACTGATAACATTATTGTTCATTCTGTAGGGCATGCAACATGTGATGATCCTACTAAGGTTTTGGGAGTGACTTGGCCGGAAACGAAAGGTGGATGTTCAACGGAGTGGATTCCCTGTTCAGGTTCTGCCTATGGTAATTACAAACCTTACTTGACCAACCTACTTCATATACCTTAAGTGCAATGCATGATGAAATATAAATAGTAGACTATAAATGTTACGAACAAAGTAAATACTAATTAGTAAGGCGAAAGAGAGAAAGTATATTTGGCAAACACTTTAACGAATTGCTAAGCAGAATGATAGTAAATTATACTTCAAACCTTGAATAAAAGTGTACAGTGTAAAATTTGTCATTCGTATCCATGTCCTCCTTTTAAAGGGTTCATGCGCAGGCAGTGTGATGGAACAGGTGAATGGCTTGCACCAGACACAAGTGAATGCAAATCGGCCGCTTTGATGGACGTCCTCGCAAATGTAAGTTTCGATCTCGATATGTATTGTCACCTAGCCGTCGTTGCAAAGATATTGCTGTTTCATATATGACCGAAATTGCAATTTCGTATTCATGTTGTTTTTAAATGATGTTTAGTCTCTCTCTCTCTCTCTCTCTCTCTCTCTCTCTCTCTCTCTCTCTCTCTCTCTCTCTCTCTCTCCCTCCCCCCCTCTCTCTCTCTCTGACTTGAAAGTCCCGTGGATAAAAATGTGTTAAAGAATAGATATTTCAAGGAAGAATGGTTGGCGTATCAGTGATTGAATTAACGCAATAAACTTATCAGTATTTTAAATAAAAAGTAGGTTATTTATTAGGAAACCCATGGTATTAAGCTATATTGCAACTTTGACCCTTAAGTGTGAGAAGGGGTCTTCTCAACAATACATATTCAATTTATTGACCTTTATTAGTCACAAATTGCAACCTAACAGGGTGTGTTTCCACAGTTTGCTTAAGTAGATTTAAATTTCGAGGCATCACTGTATTGATTGTTTTACCTACGAAAATCTAATTACCAATCAGCATGTTTTCAATGGAGTTAAAATAGTATAGCCAAGAATGGTTTCCTTGACTTCCGTTTCCTAATACATTGTTATTTGATACTTGACTTTTTTGACAAACCACAGAAATCTTCGCAGCTCCCCGTTTAGACAGCCTGGACGTTTTATAATTGTACTTTCGTCCAGTAGCGCAAAAGTCTCTCTATATGTGTGTGTGTTATATAACCGTGATGCTCGTCCTTGTCGTTCCTTTGAAGGTTTCAAGTATAAGCACAACATCTGAGGCAAACGACCAGCTAGATGCCGTGAACAGATATCTCGGCAATGAAGAAAACGAGGACTATGGTGGCGACCTGCTTGCAACGGTTGACGTACTCAGAGAGGTAACCAAAACACAACCACTTGCACTTCAGGGCCCTCCTTCTACTAAGCAGAAATATGTACAGGTAAAAAGACTATGAATTTCGTTCAGTACTTATATATTATGTATTATTCTATCTGATGAGTGCAGGATGCATGAAACTTAAGTAACAGCTATCATTACTTTGTGCTTGAAGTTAGTGGGCAGTATGTATATATATATATATATATATATATATATATATATATATATATATATATATATATATATATATATATATATATATATTATATATATATAAAATGGTTATTCAGGGTCCATAGAAAAGGAAAAAAAATGACCAACTCACAAATAAAAATTTATTTATTTAAAGTAATCACTGTCTCATACATTACATGTATACAACTGTCTCCTACGAAATTGTTGCTACCTACTCGTAAAGTACCTATCAGACTCACATATGTCCTTCACAAGCTTCTTCGTGGACTATTCCATGATGCATCTAAACTTACATATAAAAATATTCCGTCTAATTAATTCACCCAGTGACTTGATATCATTTGATACATACATACCGGAAGCACTTCTAATGAAGGAGAAACTCCAAGGAATCGTCTGCAGATATTATTGTACATATCACTGTTAATATTCTCTCATAGGGTTTCCTTGGTGCCATAGACAAAGCTGTTGATGATAAGAATGAAGACAAGTGGCAAAATGCCAACAAGGTAAGATTTTGCGATGATAATATTCGCATTACAGTTAGCTCATTTACCCTATTCACTTTAAGGTGAAGTACTACGAATAACGACAAAAATTAGGTTGTGGTGTCATTTTCTTGAAACTTTGCGCAAATATTCTTGGAAGTTGTGCAAGTGCAAAAGTGCAATAAAGAATGGGGGTCACCACGCTCGTTTCCATGGAAACAGACTTTAAAATGGCGTCGTTAGAAATAAATAAAAATGATATAATTCACTTAAACTAAAGAAAGCAATTATAAAACGCTTAGCAAATGAGTTAATTTAACAAATACCAATACTTAAGATTCATATCTCTCGAATGTATAGCTTTCATGATGTTTGTAAAGAAATTTTAACATAAGTATCGATTACATAATGACAATATCGAAATTATATCACTACATAATTTTGGAAGTTTCTTCTTGTCGCTTTGAATGGCGTCATTTTGACCTAACTTCGCGAATAAATTCCTGACATAATACCATTTAGTTAACACTTTTAATAAAAGGGTGTCACCACGCTACTTTTTACAATATCTCCAGGTGAATGGGCAATGTGCGCCATGTAAATGGGAGAGAAATGTTAATTTTTCGCTCATATTGAATAAAAACCAGCTTCCTAGGGGGTCAAAATATGACAAGGTTATAGGTCACATGTATTTCTAAGAGACTGGATCAAAAAATCAGGTAAAAGTGCAATTTCAACAATGACAGGGGATGTTAAATACACGCTCTACAAAATAACCAATTTGCGGCAGGCTGGAGTTAAATCTGCGCAGAAACGTTCTAAAGCGTGTGCGCGTCTGAATTCGTCGCCCTTTACCTTAAGGAACAGATACAAACCACAAAATTTCTTACAATTCTATAGAACTGTAAGTGTAGAATGTTCTCCTCCTATCGGGGGTCTGAGTTCGTAAGACAATCCATAAAGTACTTAAGTGGTTTCCAACAAAATGTCTATATTTCTTCAGAGATTTTTTCCAGTCCGAACGAAACAATCTAAAATTTGATATGAGTCAATCTTTGAGACATTGTCGTACAGTTGCTTACACCCTTTATGGAGGTAAGTGCAGCCGTTTTCAGATTTAAAAATAGTGAAAATGACAACTTTCAACAGCTCGATTAAAATTACAACGATTTTATTCGTCACTGCACATTTTTGTCTTTTCCAGTTGCTCGGACCCGAAAAGAGCATTCTAGCTGTGTTTGAGTTGATAGATCAATTCAGCAAGTCATTGTACAATACAGTGATTGATTTCCAAGGCACAGTGGACCAAACGACAAACAAAATACGTAAGCATAAAATTCAAACCATATCATTCTCTTTTTGCATGTATGTACAACCATGGCCATTTTACTGTTGATTAAACCCACTTGGTGCAGTCAGAAATTCTTTTTTGTAAAAAGGCAAAACCAGCTCTACTTGGGTTTTTAAATGAAAGTTTACGATTGGCACCCTGTGTTCAAGATTGAGATACGATGTAACAATACCATGCACTGGTCCATGTACATCTTGTTCAGACCACTCATTTGTCATATCTTTACAATAACCAAAGGAAAATAAACTGGTGTCATTGTAAATTACAGACTATCGACTATAGAACAAATATGAATTTCCTTATATATATTTTTTTACCTTATCTGTGAGAGTGTCTTGTTTATGTTTTATGAAAACTAGTGAAGCTGATTTCTATTTCCCGAGACACATTGTCGGCATGGGACACACAAGTTTGCATGAGATCTCATAAAAGAGTGTTGCCTCAATAAATTAATTATCACGTACAGGCTTTAATGAATGGAAGTGGTATCAAGTGTCTCAATTTTTACATTTAACTTAGGGTGCAAATCGTTTAACTTTCATTTACAACCCTTGGCAGGGTCTGTCTTGTATCTTTATACAAGCAGAATTTCAGACTGTATCAAGTCGGCTTAATCTACAGGAAAATGGCCCTCGGTAGATAGGTAGGTAGGTGGGTGGGTTGGCGGGTGGGATGGTAGGTAGGTAGGTAGGTAGGTAGTAGGTACGCTGTATGAGCTTTTTTATTATATTTTCACACAGTGTTTGCCTTGTCGATATCACATGGCTTGCACAGTAATTTCAGATAATTTATGATTCCCTAAATAAACGTTAATTTCATCCTTGGTGCAATTTATAGTGGAAAGAAACGAACAGAAAATAGAGAACTATGAAACATGTCTAAAGCTTCAGTACAAGGCTTATCATATCAGATTAATATAGCACATACTGTGTATGTTGATGCAGTCCTATACATACATACATGCATACATACATACATACATACATACATACATACATACATACATACATACATACATACATACATACATACATACATACATACATACCTACCTACCTACCTACCTACCTACCTACCTACCTACCTACCTACCTACCTACCTTCTTACCTACACCTACCTATCTACATACATACCTACCTACCTGTCAACCCATCCACCCACCAACCTCATACCTAAAAGACATACCTACCTACCTACCTACATACTGACACCGCCCAATTTTTTTGCCACTCAGAACTCAGAGCTGAGATCCTATCCTCCAAGCACGTCTTGAAAAGGTCTTTAGACGAGGACAAAGGGAAGTGCAATGGAACATGTGTTATTATCCCGAGTTATTTGCGAGCAACAAATTCTACAGGTGAGTTAATTTTGCAGCCGAAAGATGATAGCTTTAATCACAACACATGACTAGTCAATGGTTTTGGCCGTTTGAAGACACATATTGGAAACTGTAATTGTCACAGAGTGCAGGGGTACTCTGTATATTTAGGAGAGAAAAATATTTTATAAATTGGCGATTCAAATGCTAATACAACCTTCAAATTTGTATATATCAATTAATGACGTACTTTGATAACCATACCTCTGCTCATTATTCGACCATCTGGGCATTTTATACGTGCGTTTTATTTTGTTTGAAGGGTCTCCCTTGTTTTTGCGTTCATTTACTTTGGAGTTTTTTCATGAGGACAAGAGAACTCTGCACTTTTGCAAGAAATAATTATAAAATATTGGGAAATCATAATATAACTTAAGAACACAATCTCTGTCCATTCAAAAATCTTCAGTTTTTGTTTTCCTATGTTATATTCTAAATAATAAAAGGTGTGACAGCAATATTTACAGATATAGCATATAGTTTTGCTTTTGGTTTCTTTTTCTTCCTTAAAGAACCACTTGTCATGGTAACAGTTGTTTATAACGATCCGGCCGATATCATTCCTTCAAAGTTTGTTCAAAGCGAGTAAGTCTGATGTTCATATTGTACTTATTGAAATTTTGCATCATATTATTTCATGTCGATAATACGTCATTTTTCTCAATCTTATCCAAGATTCACATAAAGATGTTTAAAATAGATATTATTTTTACATAATAAAAAAAATTACCAAGTCTAAATGTTATCATCTATTTAAAATATTGAACCCACGTGCACTTCCGAAATCAGAAATGCAAACTCTTTCCTCTTAATCTATGTAGAAAACAGGTCAAATTCAAGATCATGGGTGAAAACGATCACAGCCATTAAGAAGGTGACAAAGGTGAATACGGCAGTGATTTCAGTCAACATTTATATCAACAACAACAGTCAACTTACCCATGTAGAAGAGCCTGTGTTGATTGAATTCACACCTATCCAGGTAAGGTTCTGCATAGAACTTTTTCTAAAGGAAAGAGTTTCTCCAGGAAACTGTATATACATACATGTAGCCTTTAGTTTGAAAGATGCACTTCTCGAGAGTATGCGTCAATCGGGACATTGTGGAGAAAACGATTTGAAATGTACATAAGGGATATCATACATTCCTATCGGACAATCGGATTGACAGGTCTGTCATCTAAGTACATTAAACGACGGATTTTTTTCTGGATGTTGGACACCGAATATCCGATACGCAGACCTCGTGGTTTCAGCGTTCGCACACGCACACGGTGGTTTTTATTTCTATGGTGTAGATGAAAAAGAACTCATAAGAATTTAGTGAATCAACGATTCGTAGACGACATAACCTTGAATCAGTACGTAATGCGTATATCCGTATGTCAATCAATTAGACTTCATATTTCATATACTAATGAGTAGGTAATTGATCGTTTCGCAAAGTTTGTTATTTAATTTATTTGATGCCCCGTAGGCGTAATGCCGTACTCGTTCTCAATACATGGAATTAGCTAGAAAAAAAATCCAGCGCTCCACTTTCCGGGGGGGGGGGGGGAGGTGCAGACCTGATACCGGGATGTTTTCTTTTTCTTTTTCCAGCTTGGTTATGACGCACAGTGTAGCTACATGAAATATGGTGACGCAACAGGGTTTGTTTGTTTGTTTATTTATTTCTGTTTGCTCTGAATACCTAAGATATTGATTATTTTACCTTAGAAATAGGAAAGTCAATTCTTGTACTTTAATAGTCGCGCCAGCGGCTTGACGACTACGCATGCGCAGATTCATAATATACTATGCGAGTAACCGGAAGTGGCACAAGACCACTAATTCACTTCTGGATAGTTCGGAAGAAAAATAGTGCAGACCTTGAAGTTTTGATACCTGCATGGATGCTTGTTTAGTTTGAACTTATAATGTCAAGAATTTTGTAAAGATATTTTCTGCCTGAATCGAAATGTATACTGTTGTGAATAATGGCTGAAGCATACAGTGGTAATATGAGGAGTTCTAGGGGCCATAGAAATCATAACAATAAGCCTGAATTTTGTCAAAAACACCACTGAGGGCGCTATTTTCATCGCTATCTTAAAATTTCCGTGGACTTGCCCACACGAAAAATTCATCAGTAGTCAAGCTGACACTGACCTATCACCTGTTAAGAGGAATCGTGCCGCTTAATGTTTTAAAATAGGAAAATCGAGCTCAACGGTACTGTGGTGGCCTATGGGGAATTAATTAATGGTCTTGTGCCAATGTACCCATTTTCATGGGCGCCGCCATGTTTTTTTTTGAGTGCTCGTAAATAAACAAATACGAAACGTACAATGTATTATTTTATAACATGCCTTTAGTAAAATATATCTTTAATTGGCCAATAAATATAATTATCCACCTCGTCACTTATACAAAATAAAAAAGAGAAAAAAGAGAAAAATTGTGCATATATGAACGAGAACATTCGCAAAGAATGCTGGGATTGAATTTTAGAAAAGCGCCCTCTGTGTCAATAATTAGATGCAAAAATTGCCAGTTTTTAGACGGAACGCTATAATTTCAGCTTGCAAGTTGAAGTTGAGCAGTGCAGTTACTACTACAACGATAATGATGGCACAATACGTTCCCTGTTAAAGACAATTTCTGTGCAACATTTTTACACATTACAGAAAATTTTTACCTGCAGGGTATGACATCGTGTACGCGAACTGTTTTCAGCAGAGGGTAAACTGAGCATAGTTGTCGTACAAACGTATATAGCAAGTAACAAGTAACTCTATTTTATCCTTTACTATTACTTATCATGAATCAATACAAATAACATTTCTAATCTTAACCCCTGGCGCGACACCAAGGGCTGGGCCCTATATAATATTAGACGAATTTTATGCCTCTCAAGTCAGACAATAATGTAACTAGAAGTCAATTGAAAACGATTTCTCATTTATATTACTTCCATGCTAAAAGCATTTCACATACATTTTACGTCATCAATGGGTATTATGAGTACTATTAGTATATCGATAGCATATTTTGTTGGAAAACAATTGTGCACACTCGTTCTTATCATTCGAGAAAAAAATACGCGGCTAAAACGTTTTGAAAAATCAGTTCTTTTATGTATATATATATATATATATATATATCTATATATATATATATATATATATATATATATATATATATATATATATATCTATCTATCTATATATATATATATATATATATATATATATATATATATATATATATATATATTTGTTTCTGAGACTAAACGAGCAATATAAACATCGATATCTAGGGATTCATGGAATGAATAACTGTACTCTTCAAAAGAGTATGTTACATGGTGAAACAATCTGTCTTCCCGTGACTCTGTTGTATACGACTGTCTGGCGTTTAATCACCGTGACAAAGATGAATTTTCGTTTTCATTATTTTTGTCCTGTTTATACATATACAACTCATGTTTAGAGTATGGAGTACAGAAGGATGCCTAACAGATCACGTCCAAGGTTCTGACAAAATAACATGCAAATGCAACCATCTCACAACCTTCGCCGTCATTATGACACTGGGCAAGAAGCCAATTGTAAGTTTGATTTTGTTTAGAGATGACAGAAATTTCGTCTCTACAAAATACTCTTTTTCGGTGATTATTATGTGTGAAGTAGTTTAGAAATCATATCGATGAACGGTTCTTCCATTTGTCCCTTTCTATCTCTCATCGTGAGATTAGGGTCCAGTGTTTCTACACGAAATGTAATAGAGATGGATTGACACGGTTCACATTGTTAAGCACTTCTCAAGAAAGGGTGATAACACAAAATGCATAAGATCATCTTGGTGATAAGTTTCAGACAGCTCTATATTTGCAATATGGCATATGTGTGAATTCACTATCTATTATTACATTGCCTTGAAGTGAGATTGCTTCTTGATCATGAACGTCACTTCATAGCAAACTGACTAATCTAGATACCATCGTATTCTGTTTCTGCCCGATACAGCCTTTCCCCGAAGAGGCACGCGACATTGTCATGCATATAGCATGTTACCTCAGTGTCACACTTATGCTGTTGTCCTTCTGCATGGTGTGCACAGCTGGGTGAGTAAACTTTTAAACGCATATTTCGTCGATAAAGCAGCCCATCAAATGCTAAATTTGTAACGCACCTTGTCCAAAATCTCAGTCGCGATTCGTCATTTTTCTGGTTTCGCTTTCGTGACTTGTTATTTCACTGTCGTGTGGTATGCGTTATGATCGGACTATACATGTAAAGCCATTGGTTGAAAGTTTCTAAAATTGATCATCGTGTTACAGTACGAACAACTGTTGCCAGGGTAAATTTTAAAAGGTCCATGTCTCTGAACGCGCATATTCTAGAAACATAGAAGAAGATGGCGGTGTCGTCTGCGACCGAGACGAGTGACAACTGCATGAGGACAATAGATGAAGTATATCACAAATCACGTGTTGAACCGCCCCCGCAGAATATTGTTGGGCGACACTCGGACCCTCGCTTTTCACATGGCCAGTCAATATGTGTATGTCATTGACGATACGTCAGAATGCTAAAAATTGCAAACTGTGACCTTATAGAATCATTGTGTCATTTGTATACTAATTGTAATTAACATGTTTACATAATAGCCAATGGCAAAAAATTAAACAAATTAGTCTGGCTAATTCTCAAAATTATTCACTTTATATATATATCGGATATTCTACAACACAATCAACCACTCACGTTGAAACGTCGTAACCAACATTTCTCAGTCTGGCACTGTTGTCTGGTGAAATTCATTTTGTTTTTGTATTTTCGTGAATGCGTCACAAGACAGAAAAACTCAATTATCTGTTATTAGAATTAACACGCACGATTTTGTTGATTCACAATGAGTACACATATCCTGAGTGATTAAGGTAACTCAAGCATCACATCATTAATCATAGTCCTGTAACAACAAAGGCTAAATTAATCCCACTCGATAAATTTACAGACAAATAAATTTTGAATGAGACAGTGATCGGCAGTATTTAACAATATACACAGAAATGTAAATTGTATAGGAAGATGCGAAAATTCAGAAAAGAAAATGTGATATAAAGTAACACAAAAAATATTTCGAATATATTTTTTACAGAGGGCAATACAGAGAATGAGAATAAATTTGGATGTTAAACAGATCAAACACTTTCTCATCCTCGTATTTAAATTTTCTACAATTTGATGAATTTATTCTGTACCAAAATGTTGTACCACATTTATAAATGTTTCTGAACACTGCATATTGAAACCGATTACCAACCAACACGAATAAGAATAAAAGTGAGAACTATTTTGTTCTTTGTCGACAGGCTACAAATAGACGGATATTTTGTTCTCGTCAACATTATCTCTTCTCTTACCCTACATCCGATATCCATAATTTGGAATTTGGTTTCTGATGGTGATGAGGTAACTCGACTTACTAGTTATATTTTATTCGACACCGGGGGGGAGAGATTGAGAGAGAGAGAGAGAGAGAGAGAGAGAGAGAGAGACAGACAGAGACAGACAGACAGACAGACAGACAGACAGAGGTAGACAGAGAGAAAGAGGTAGACAGATAGTGACAGAGACAAGCTTATCATGCATGTACTGTCAAACACCCAATAAGAGGAAGGCATTAATTTTTTCCATTACAGAGTCCGTGCAAGACTGTTAAGTTTCTGTGGTACTTTGCACTACTGAGTAACTTTGCATGGGTGATGAATTATTCTATCCATCAGTTCTTGAAGTTGAGGAAATTTATCATCAGGAAAAATGTCATACAGGTACAGTATGCATTGTTTTAGTGGTTTATAGTCTGCCTTGGTTCAGTCAAATCAAACGAATCTGTACCTGTATAATAGTCATACAGTACCATACGAATGGAAATATTGAAGAAACCTGCTGTTGTCTCTTACGTTTTTATATTAAATTTTGATGATAAATGTAAACTTCTGTTCATACTTACAGAATCGCTTATACCATCATCGGATGGGTGATCCCATTTGCCATGGCTTTCGTCTCGTACAATGTCGAAACCATCTATGGAGCCGGCTGGAGGTACGTGAAAGTGACAGGTATTAGTATCGCAAATTCTTTGCAAAATAATGGACATTGTGAAAACACTTTATCCTTTTAAGATTAGTCAGCGTACTTTTACTAGTCCTGTAATTTTAATATAGCAATTATGACAAGACACAATCCTCTCTGTTTACTGACAATCTCAGAAATAACCTAAGAAATAACAGCGTTCTGATGTTCTCCGGTTCACATAGAAAAAGTTACATCGAAACTTGATAAATATTGTTTTCACGCCGCTGTTAGATTTTTGCGAAACTTACTTGGATTGTATTATTTCATTTTGGATACTGTAGTGAGGTCTTATTACTTGCGTTGCGATTATCGTAAATTTTATACGCGAAAACACTGGCTTTATGGTTGAGAGTAGAACTGAGCTCTCTCTCTCTCTCTCTCTCTCTCTCTCTCTCTCTCTCTCTCTCTCTCTCTCTCTCTCTCTCTCTGACAAAAGTTTATGTTTCATTTGTTTCAGTTGCATCGGTAACCCAAATGGAGTTGAGCTGGTCGTTCTTTGCATGATTGTCTCATGTTATTCTCTGGTACGTGTGCCTATCTACAGCATTGACCTTGATTTAAACGCTGAGTTTCGTCATCGAATGTGTAAGATGAGAAAATGTACATCGAACTAATGCGAAAAGGTTTATAATCCAAATATACATGTAAACTCTATTATTATACATCTACCATCGAGAACAATAGAATTTTGCGTGCGCTAAAAAAGCCGTACGGAACGCCCGTTCTGTAACACGGACGGTTTCAAGGCTTCCCATCCCCTGCAGATGTATCTGCGCCTTCACTGATGTACGGTTTCAAGGGACCCATATGCCAGAACATGTCGCGCGCGCTACACGTACGTGTGTAGTGCACACACTTCAAAACTTGTAGACACGCGTTTAAGATAGCGTTCCACACTGGCGCGATAAAATCGGAAGAAAAATTGTTGACATTGCACGAAAACGGTCATTACTCTGACAATTTTATGCCTCAGTCGGGAATGAAAGATGTATAATAATAAGGTTATCACGTAATTACCGCAAAGGATGCACTCGGACATTGGCGCCGCGCATCGCCGTCCGCCTTTGCGGTTTTTTCGTAAACCTCATATTATTCAAAGAGGGAAATCTGATTACAGTAAAGTAATTGTAATTTTCATCAGAGCCGTCATGAAAAGAGAGGCAAAATACAATACCTCAGCTGCACGATGTACTCGGACAAAAATCACTAAATCACGGTATTTTGTAAATAACCTTATAAAATTTCACCAAACGGATAATCACTGTATTTTTGGGCCACACTCATCATAATATGACAGAACCCCATGGCTTGGAGGTCACTCTGTGAAGTTCCTAAGGGGATACGGTGTATTCTGCCTGTTCTTTCCTCGCTTCGCTCGGAAAAGTTCTGGTGGCAGAATACGCCGTATCCTCGGGAAATACCTTCGGAACGCCACAGAGTGCCCTCCAAGGCCATGGGGTTCTGTTATTATTACATATGTTCCCCAATTTTGTCGATCGCCGTCGAAAAAAACAGGTAATCACGACACGGCCTGATTGCATATAGATTCTATATAGTGCGCATTGATATGCTGTCAATGAACTTTTCATCAACTGTGAACTTTCTACTGTTCATATGCAAATATTTGATGCAGCGTGCCGAGTTCACTATATCACTGTATTTCCATCTCGACTAAGACAACAAAAACATACGCAAACAAAGACGTTTTTGGACAGAAATCTTAAATATTTTAAATACATGTGAACAAAATTGGTATTTAGAGTAACAAGATCAATTATACGTATAATAAAAATTGCAATGACTGAAACTTCGAAATTGTACGCGAAATTAGACTAATCAGAGTCCGAGTACGGCTGTCAGATCTACGGTGAATGAAACACGGTGGTGCACGGACATCTGGCGAAGAAAGACGCTGTTAAGAGTTGTTTTCTGAGGCCGCGATGTTGAATGTGAAGTTGGAGACTCCTCCGGTAATTTGATAATAGCACGGGAACTGGTTTTGAACTTGCTGGCTACACCACTGCAAGGATTGCGAAGTACTGATCGCAGTGTTGTCGCAGGAGCCGATCTATCACATTTGTCTTTGCCATGGCCGACACGAGTATTGCACTGGATACCGATCGCGAATCTAGATCATATTCTTCGTCGCTGTTTCTGTACGCTGACGTAAACTGGCAAGATTTACGTCACGGTCGTGGGTCAAGCTCGAGTGGTTTGGAAACTCTCACAAGTTTGCGTTGTTATTGCCCAAAGTAGTCACAGTATTTTGCTCTGTCCGTGCCGAGATATTAGTTTCACTTCGATAATAAAAGTCTGATTCCAAATATTCGAAATAATTATTTTCTTCCACAGATACACAATCCGCTTCAGTATTTATTGTTGTTCAGGAGCCGGCGACAATATTTACCAATAGAAAGTAGTACGGGATAATAGCTAATTTGCATAATTAAGTGTGAAATAATTTCTTAACCATGGTTTTCTATGTAAACATTATTTAATGGTACGTGACCTGTTTCTGAAATGCATTGAAGTTGATAAAACACGTGAAATACTTTGCTGAAAGCAATATTTAAAAGCAGTGATAATTAGCTCAATCAAAAGCTAAAATACTTAGAAAAGTGTCACAGTTTTTTAGAAAATGCAAAAAATATAGAGGGACTATATTATCTCTGTCTGTGAAAATACCAACTTTATTTCACTGCCAACAGATTGGTAATCTGTGGTACATATGTAATAATATTTTATATTTCTCTTCAAGGTGACTGTGGTTCTCTCTGTCAAATTGGACAAGTTATATTATGTGGTGTACGGTGATGATGATACTTTTGAGAGCGAGCAAATCTGGTAGGCTTAGTTCTGTTATTTTGATTATATTGGAAAGTGCCAAATTGATAAAGTTAGTTGGACAGAGGATGATTTAAGTCATTATTATCTTAAAACACGATGAATCAACGCAGCATTCAAAGTCCAACCACACGACTAAGTCACCTACACCTGGAAACCAAGTGTCTTCACACACTGGCACATATTATGGTGTTTTGCGGTTTCACTTAAAATGCGCACTTTTTCATTCATCGACCACACATTGAGAACGGATAGCCTGGTCCATCTACAATAATTATTTCCATTCCTCACCGCGTTTTTAAAATTAATTTTATCGGAAGAAAACCAGTGCTATGCTTTAAGTTGTGCAAATGCACACAGTTCAGCGAAATTTTACATCCTTCTTTTCGTTTCTCACCACTCTCTAAAAATGCTTAAAATGACTCGTTTCTATCCCCAGGCATGAGATTTTAAGTGTGATGCTCGTTTCAGCAACTGTAGCCGTCACTTGGATATTCTGCTTGATATACGTCGCCAACGGAGACTTAACTGTGGCATACTCTTGCGCCGGGGCCGTGTTTGTCGAGGTTGGGAAAAACACATTTCTATCGTTGTTTGGGTGAAACTGAATAACCAATAATTGAATATCGCTAACTTTATATCCTGTAGTCGAACGAGTGATTGTTTTGATGGCGTTTTTTCAGTCATAGTAAATGGTGATTTACTCCCCGCCTCCGTTGTTAAGTCCATGATGATGATAATGATGATGATGATAAGGTTGTAGTGGTGAAGATGGTTGTTGTGGTGGCGATGATGATGATAATGATGATGATGATAAACTTTCGCCGAAATGTTCATCAATGAAACTTTCAACCACACTTTCACGAAATCAAGAATATAAATCAACGGTCGCCGTACAAATTTATGTACTAGAGAAACGAATTACCTGACATTTACCGATATTTGAAATTCAAAATGGCCACTATCCCTGTGTTAACTTTATAGGTAAAATATATTTTTGATTTTCATAAAAAAATGAAGTTGATTTTTTAACTTCAAGAACTTTAAAATTAACCTCTTCAAGCGGTATATCAGTAAAGAATTCTAAAAATTTGAGAGCCCGAATATCTGTCGAGGCGCATTCTACGTTAAAGAGGACAGGCCGGGTTAGAAATTTAATTATTTTCATCAGACTCCTCCAAGAAAGTGGAAAACATAATAGGCAGAAGCTTAACATGTAAGGAGTTAGTCTGTAACATTTTAATAAGCATTAACATCTTAATCAAAAGAAAAGATCAATCTAAATCAGAAACATCATTAGTAAACTTCATCATAAGATAATCACATAATTTCACTTTTTGAAAAGAGGACAAAGCTGAACGGTATCTAACGTGGGAGGGGGTGTTTTAATCCGAATTGAAGTAGCAGAACATAGAGGGAATGACTTCCCGCTAAATATTTTTATATAAAACAGCTGATTGAAAATGTAGGGTAGATTGCACCTCGGGAACAGATTTTCTGACTATCAAATGTTTGTCATATTTTTGGGTCTACTGCTTGTTAGGGCTCATTTAGAAGCTAATGTTATAACCAGTTTTCACAGGTTGATCTTTGTGTAAAGTTTTCCTCGGGGATGCGACCATGTTTTATTTCAAAATTCGGTAAATTGACTTTTAATTTGTTCCTATACCCTCAAAATTTGAACGATAACCCCAATTTTCATTCTTGATTTTGAAAGGGTAGGGCTTAAGTTTTGTTGACTAAAACATTGGGCTTTTCGATTTCGAGGTGCTTACTATCTTTAAAAGACCATGCTTTGCATCTTCTAGCTCACTGTGATGGACTTCAATGTATAAAAGTTCTGTATTTTGGTAATTTGGATCTTTGGAACTGTGGTCGATACCTATAATCATATATAATTCCATATTCCTTTTAGGGGTCTGTCGTGTATCTCAGCATGTGCGCAACAAACCGAGAAGTAAGTGTAGATATCTCCTTCTTGCATACAGTTATTTTAATACATTCAATGTTATCTTATTAATAGAAAAGCTCAGACGTATCAAACACTTAGTCTAGTTACGTTGTTATCTTTTTACATGCAAGCATAGACTTGGTTCAAGTCTGTGATTTGTGAATGTTTGAGTGGAGTGAACGCAATGATTTGTATTCTGCTTTCATGTGAAACGCGCGCGTGAGTGGACGCGATGAGTAGGGTGAACGGCGGATGAGTAGGGTGAACGCGATGAGTGGAGGTGAACGCTATACAGCGGAGTTTCACCCGGAATCACAGACTTGGCTTTCTTGCACGATCTGCGTTGCTATAAATTATTCATGAGATGACGTTTTCTTTACCATATATTATTCATAAGATGACATCGCTAAATTTTACACATTGGGAGGAGTTACCAATTGACCCAAACGAGACGTGCATAAAACTCACATGGCGTTGTTGACAAAATGTCGAGTGCGATCACTCCCACAAAAGTCAGCACGACCTCTGTTGTATCACCGAAAACGCGTGAAAATATCTGTGTTGTTTGTGGGGCCCATGTTGCAAAATGCGAAAATCGTCGCCGGTTATTCAAGGATGGAAAAAGACACCGTCCTCACAGTTGGAGCTGTTCTCTTACGTGCCCAAAGCGATGGAAATCAAAACAATGTGGGGCGACTTCGTATGTCAGTGATTTTCCGCTGCCGGTTGGTGCGCAGACGAACACATCTTTCCCCCAATGTAGCTCTCAACAAGCTTTCTTTGGTAATCTCGCATGATTAGCGATGGTCGACCGATCAGTTGTAAAACGCGGTTGATGTACGAACTTGATGCCATTATTCGCCCAGATATAAAACGTATATACTCGATGTCTAGCTTTGCACGGAGATGACAACAAACTTTTTAATGCATGCAGAGGTTTATTAGCAATGCGTTCTTCTTATTGGCCAGAATAACGGCGGGGGCTGTCAATCATTTTATATTTGCCTCTACGTCACTGTGTACACAGTCCGTCTCAACGCCTGTACTTTGCAAGAAGTCCAAGTCGGTGAATCCGGCAGAACTAACTCACTACTGCGCAGACTCAAACGTGACGCATTCAATCGCTGGGAAAACCTGGCGTGAGCTGCCAAATTCCGGATAGGTTTGTACGAAATAGGAGAGACACAAGAGAAACTATTATAAATGATTTTATTTTTTTTAAATTCACCGACTTGAACCAAGTCTCATGCAAGCATTGTGTGTCTATTTTTGTCTTCCGATACCTCTTATGATGTATTTGCCCTCGTTCGCCGGTTTTCTAGTCTAACTTTACTCTCCTCAAGTCTAACATTGTCTCTCTCCTTCTGTCTATTCGACTCTTTGAGTCCCTAGTCAGATGTCCCTAGTCTTCTGTATGTCAGTCTCAAATCAGATATGTGTCTGCATGAACATGCGTGTCTGTTAGTCCCTGTATCTTACCACAGTTTCAGTGTACGAGTCTATATGTCTGTTCAGAGAGTTTTTATCTCTCAACATGCAGGTCATATTCTTATGTTAAATATATTATCGGACTTGATATTACAACTAAATAAACCACCATCCGCGTCACTGCAGCAACAAAATATTTCATTGTCAAAGACAGACATAATCACGCGAATGACTTCAAGCAGTCGTTAACTCGAAAATTCCTTGTTTGTCAAGCCCTAACCACATGGTCATCCAACCACTGTGGTCGGTTAAAGGTCCTTTTACTTTCTGACTATGACAGCGTACTCCTTAGTATACACCTACATCAACGTGACCACCAATGTACATGTGTCTCGTTAGCTGTTGCAGGCAGCCCGGATTAATATCTGTGGCAGCGCCGAGGAGAAAGCGGCGCGGAAGGAGCTGATGGGATACATCAACCAGTGTGATGAAGTGAAAGCGGACACTGACGTGGATAGTGGTGACAATAAAACTGTGGAAGCCACTGACTTGAAGCCTGTTGTTATCCACGGCGCATTCGGCGAGGTAGGGTAATCACATCAAACAATATTTTGAAAAACTAGTCTCTGATCATTTCGCTGGCAAGACTCAACCTCGCAGAAATGTATAAATTACTGATCATGAATCTTGTATATTATTGATATCACACCACTTTTAACTAAACCTCTCCATTTGCAAAGACGGTGACACTTCGATAATCCTTTCATTACATTTCATGCAAATTGCTTTTAATTTATCAAACCTTTTAGCACGTATTTTTCCCGATAATAAGCTTAGTCATTAAACCCTTCGCAAGTCTGAACACTCATTCGATTGTCATTCGATTGTCTTGTTGACAAAAGTAATTAGCTAAGTGGTATAGGACTCAAGGGATTTCGACTACCTAAAAGCTTATTTACTTATATTTGCCAGCGCTCAGTGTTAATATCTTGCATCATCAATAATTTCAGACGACAACTTCTAAATCGAGCCAGCTCCGTTCACAACAGAAGACAGAGGACGATATCGAAGTCACTCAACTGTAAACCCACAATCCATCAATCCATCAATGGCATGAAAATCGACTTTCACTCGATGCCGAGGAACACTAAGCGCATGAGCGAAAAGGCGCCCAGCTTGTTACAAAGCAACTGTTGATTTTCATGAACAAGTCCTTGCAACAAATGTCATGGCAACGCTTTTGAATGTAACGGACTTACTTGATCCATGAAAAGACATCTACATCTGGATCTAACAACCTAGCTGCTTGCTACAAGATCAGTTAAAATTGCCATTATTGGTTTATATTTTTGGATACCAGAGTTGCATACAATGTACCTTACACACAATGGAACTAATTTTTTAGGAAAATTGAATCTTCAAATTGTCAAATTTATCCAAAGTGATAGGTGCCCTATGGCTGAAATTTGCAATATTACAACTTTCCCATAAAACAAGTGCATTACGGAAAGGAAGAAAGTAAAACAGACGAACTTGCATTTGCAGATGAAACCAACATTACTACACTATCAGATTATCCCAAATTAGTTCCAATTATCTTGAATGAAACGTTGCATATACTATGATTTTACACAAGATAGAGTTACTGACTGTGTTCCTCATGTTGATGTGAAAATCCACTTTTAAGTAAGAAATACCATATTTCGTGTTTTTAAATACCATATTCTGTGCGTTAAAGTAAAATACAACAAAATGTTCTTTTCAAATTGAAATTTTTAAAACAAACCTATGAAAGTGTTTGCCATTTCTATACCTGACATGAATCACCAATTCTGCATGACGCCATAGGTTTACGTGGATGCGTCACGGGGTCACTCGGGTCTAGATCGTGTAAACGGGAGTCGTTTGTTAGCGCCATTTAACGAGACGCATTTTGCTGCGACGTTGACTGCGATAAATGAAACATATATAATAATAATAATAGTTTATTTCTCATAGGTCATGAAACAAAAAAAAATAAAAAAAATGACAATACAAGACCATTTAAACCTGGCAAAAATTCAATGAGAAAAAAGGACTGAAAAATAGTTGCATTCCGCAACTAATCGGGCTCAGCCTCACAACTCAATGTACAACAGTTTTCAAAAGACTGGTATAATTTAGGTTACACTGTTCCTTTTAGAAAATTGATAAGGATGAACAATTTTAGACTCGGTATATCAGTACAGTATAAGAAAATAAATATGAATCAAAACAATACAACAATTTCTAAGAAAAGCAATACACCCTTGACAAGTTAAAGGTAAAACTACAAGCCTAATAAGAGATACTTTTTCAATTCACATTTGAAGAGGTGTCTTGAATGAATAGTTTTAATGTTTTCTGGAATACTGTTCCACACCACTGGACCAACAAATCTGATTGAAGTCTGGCCTAATCTACTGTTAAATTTAGGGGGATGAAGAATACTTTTATTTTTAGACCTGGTGCCATAAACATGCTCTAGAGGGGAAAAATATGAGTTAAAATGAGGGGGGAGTCTGTCATGGAGTGCATCATGAACAAAAATAGCGACTTGAAACTTAAACTGCTTATGTATATCAATGAATTACATGTTTCCCGTATGATGCAAATGAAAATCGAGTCTGCTATATAGTAAGTAAACAAATTGAAAGTGGTCTCTGCTTGTACTTTCGGCAACTTAAATTTCTCAGCCGGAATAGCACCATTTGACCGGTGACCTTTGTGGAAATAGTGATTCATGTATCATAGTTGTGATTACCATTTAAAGGCGTTTAACAGACGTTGAAACCATATTTCTGCAGTTTGTGTTTCAATCGATGTGTCTTTATCATTTTAGTTACTATTTGCACTTACGTTTGTACAGTTAATTTACAAGGACACGACGTACGCATGCGTGTTTGTGTTTTTCCGCACAGTTTTAAGAATTAGAAATTGTTGTAAGGGCGTCTGAGTGTTGCTATAGCTACCACAATCATATCATGGTAGCCAAAAAGGAGGTGAAGCTCTTGTAGCACACGGTACCATGACAACAGTGGGAGTATCACCGGGCCCAGATAGTTAGGTCATATAATAATATCCATATGTTCTCCGGTCTCACAAAAAATCACGTATGGCAGAAATACATGTAAAAACAAGTGAGTGTCGAGAGAATTCAACATACAATTTCACGTTAAGTCTTTAATTTGCGACGGCAATGTTTCAGCAAACTTATAGCCATACATTTTTCAGACATGACAATACGAGATATTGAAATTTTGGATACTTTAGCGTTGGATTTCAGAATTTGAATGACAAGTATAACAAATGTTTGGAATCATATACATTTAGTTTTTAATTTCAAGAAGTGCATATTCACATCATAGTAAACATTCACTTAAACATTTGCATGGAGAGAACAAGTATCTCCACCCTGAATATTACTTTATACATCATATTTCTTCATTTGTGGGATATCACCAAAAGAGTGACGTGTACAGTAATATCAAGCAACGGGTTGATGCCAAGGAAATAGTTAAAATTTATGTCTGTCCTTTAAGGTAGTATGCACCTAGAAAGTGAAAGACTTTAACTTTTGCTCAAACTTTCCTTTGAAACTTTCAACCATTCTCTTACCAAATCAACAGTAAAAATCAGGGGGGGAATCACTTTTTTGATTAAATAGTAAGGCGATGAAAGATATTCTTTCTCCAAGAGCTTTAAAATGAGACCCAACAAGTGGTAGATCAGAAAACAATCCCCGAGGTGCGTTCTGCCTAATATGAATCGTGTCTAAATACCCGCACACCTATGGACCACAGGCAAAATCGACAAAAGACAAACAGTAAAAGTGACTGTTTGAAAGCGAGTCAGTGTTCATACAAAGCACGTGTCGGTCAATTATACTAATTTAAAATACTACAATATCAAAATAAAAAACGCATTCCCTTTAATGTATCTCCGGGAAGTAGATAAACTTAATTGAAATATCTCCACATTTGGTTCTGCTTGCGGTGACCACACAAATTCCCAATTTCCGTAATTTTCATACCATTTCCTGTGGTTTGGTAACATCAGGATGAGCTAATTGATCAGGACAGATTAAGATGGAGAAAGTGCATTTTGCCAGTGTTTATTAGTGTGAGTAAATTTGAACTCAAATGAAACATACTAGAGATAACTTAACCTTTCAACATTACGATCAATCTATTGTATTTAGTGCACTATTTTCTTCCTGTTTGATATACACCTTCATAAAGACATTCAATAAACACGATTACCTGATGACGTTCCATTCCAGTGACGCAAATATCTTCTTCATATTTTCTCTATAGGACGAACGAGAGAGAGAGAGAGAGAGAGAGAGAGAGAGAGAGAGAGAGAGAGAGAGAGAGAGAGAGAGAGAGAGAGAGAGAGAGAGAGAGAGAGAGAGAGAGAGAGAGAGAGAGAGAGAGAGAGAGAGAGAGAAATGTCGAGTAGATAGGTTGTTAGGTTAGGTGGTCTGTATGGTAGTCCGGTGGAAGGATGGATATGCAGCATGCACGTTTCGGGATGTGTTAGTACATATGGCAATGACGAACGGATGAATTGCCTGAGAGTTATATGCAATTGGATGAAAGTGAGTCAGTAGATAAAGTGAGAAAGCAGTTTAGCTCAACATCACCGAATTGTAATTATGGAGGCTCATCGCATGACAACGGCCTATCTCTGTCTCGCCAGGTCGGACGTGACGTGGTTTAGGTTGACAATTAAAACTGACCGCTATTCATGCATTAGCTTTTCTGTAAAAATGACAACAACGCAGTTTTTGAGCGACTACCAAAAATATTCTTGACACCGTCATCCCATTAGTTTACGGTCTTGTTTCTCATACGATGAAAAGAAAACTGGATGAGCAAATATAATCAAACAAACAAACAACAGAAGTCTGAAATAAGAGTTCTATTCATTCCAATATGCTATCGCATGGAGATGTTTTCTGAACGATCTCTATATAAAATTATTTCTTAAAGTAAACAGCCAAACAACTATTAAAGGAATGACAGACGCTGAGCAAACAGATAAAAATTGTAGTCGTGTAAAGGAATATTTACTCATAAACCGATTAATCGGATATGAGCGACGTTCTATTATTGTTAGTTGTCTTTGAAACGCAAATTTAATTACTCTGTCATTTTTAGAAAGTTTGTGCGTGTTTTCTTTTACGCCTACAGTAGCACTTTGCACCTGGCAACCGCTACTACGCTTCAGTTCATTGTAAAACGCTGCGTCATTAAAAAAAGAGAGCTTCAAAATGAAATTAGCATGATTTGAAATAAAAATACATGATCATTGTTTGTGTGCGTGATCAACATGAAAATAGATGTTTCATCGGAAGCGAACTCTAATGATTGCTGCCGATTATTTAATTTTTTGCCATATTTGTGCTCCTTTGTAGCGGTCCACTATTATGTTTGCGATAAATAGGCAGCTCGGTGACGTCATTTTAATGGAAACCTTCAGGATCTGCAACAGACTCACTGAAGAAGTACCTGCTTGCATACATACAGAGAGAGAGAGAGAGAGAGAGAGAGAGAGAGAGAGAGAGAGAGAGAGACAGAGAGAGAGAATGACAAAGATAGAGACAGAGAGAGGGAGACAGTGAAATTCGCCGTGAGGAGAAAAAGACGTTGTACTCAAAAATAGGCATACATGACAGTAATATAGGCCTCATATTGCACATTTCGTGCTTTCTCCGGACGGTTGGACAGACCGTCGATCAAACAAAGAAATAATAGAAAATGCCGAGAGAGTTTGACCGGTTGACCTCGCTGTTAATTTTATGCAGGAAATTACAATAACAATGCTTGGTCGAATGACGCAGTGCCTTGAGGGTGGGATCGCCAGTGGTATAGGGGGAGGAGTACCTTCCCGATGGTGATAAGTGGTGCGGATTACCGTCGCCTAGGTGACTGGCGTCGTTGCAAATACCTGGACTGAACCCACGCGTGGACTGAACCATTTGGTTTTTTTGGGTGTCGATGGTACTTTGACAATAAAAGTAAAGATGCACAGATATCGAGTTTATTGTCTTGTTTATGAGCGGCCAGTATTTCCAACAGCATGAATTACGTGCATTTGCCCTAGAAGAAATAAATAATTTCGAATAAAACATCGCGAATATAACCACATTCCTTAAGCTCGACGTACCCCAAAGAACCATGAAATCGCCCGACTTTCGATTGAAGAGATGAGTTTTGCCAAACCGCGTATACAGAAAAAGTGGCAGATGACTTTATTTTTAGAATCATAGACAGTATAGCGAGATGTAAAAAATGTGAAAGAGGCTCCCCATCTAACTATCCTAAATGTTTTTGTGTCGAGTTTGTGTTTGATTCGTTTCGAAAATGTGTTCCTACATTCTTATCCGATTGTGTGTGTTAATAAAAATGTTTGTTTCGCTTTGGATATTTGTAGAGAAGTTTGGATTAGTGTGTACGGTAATGTTTTTTTGTGTGGGGAAAGCTTATGGCGAGACGCAGCCGGACCTATGTTGTTACAAAAGTTGATAGAGTCGCCCCTTTGACGCTTGCGTTTCGAAACCCGGTTGTGGTTTCTCATCAGTCGCGGTGTAGATTCTTTCCTTAGTTTGTGTTTGTGAAAATTTATTTTAATGCGTTTTAGTGGTCTTGCTTTTCGATTAGCGAGGCAAGTATATTAATTTTTGGTCACGTTGTGAGTCCGTTTGGTGGTTCGGTTTGTTTGTTCTATGTTTCTTTACTTCGGTAAATTTGTTTTGTCTGGTGTGTCTTTTAGATTTTTGCGGAGGTTTGTGAATTTTTAGGCAATAAGTACCACTGGGGGTACGGATTTTATGTTTATTGGATCAAGATACTCACAAGTATCCTGGTTGATGTGCTTGTTCTCGTACATTTTGATTCATAGTTCGTTTACTTTGTTTACTGTTTGTTCTGGCTTGTTGTGTATAATACTGAGTGTTGCGTAATTGCCTTTCGCATTCGAGTACGTAATCGTTTGTGTTGACAATGACGAAAACCCGACCCTTGTCGAGGGTTTTTTTCCCCGAAATTTGTCTATTGTTTGCAAGCTGGTTTATCGCGATTCTTTTAGCACGCGACATGTTTTGTTTCCTTGTTTGAAAGGGTATCTCTAGAAGTGCGAGTTTAGCAGCTTCAGATAGCTTTCAAGTTTTTGGTGTTTGTTGTTTGTGGAGCCCAATTTGACTTTTCTTTGAATTTGTGTTGTTGCGATTGTTTGTGTCTCACGATGTAGCGTAGTCACATTTTACGACTTTATTTGTTGAAATCCTGAGGTGGTTTTATTCTGTTTGGTTTTGTTGGCGTCCGAATTAATTTTAAGGCCTTTGCCTAGTACTATTTTTCGGAGTTTCATAGTTTGAGCGATGATAGGTTGTTGTTGAATTTCATGTTGTTGTCGGCTTTTCTTTGGAAATAGCTGATTTATTTCCACGGCCATTTTTTCTGTCACGTTATTTTTATGTGTACGATTTTTGTTATTTCTTTTAAGTGTTTGTGTGTTCTATGTCATTTTATGGTTTGTTTTTTTTGGGTAGTTCTCTTTTTGGAGTGTTTGGTGGCCCTGAAAAGGGCCGCTTGGTATGGGTTTTTGTTAGCGCTTGGCGCGTTTGTTTTGGCGATGAGCCTATAGCTTTTTATGCTTCTTTTCGCCGATTCGATGTGCTTGGTAAGTAGGTGTTTGCCGCCTTCTTGTCACTGTGTGTGCGTACATGGACAGTCTGCATAGCCCTTGAATGTGGTCTCGATTTTGATCAAACCATGGAGGTACCTCCATGATCAAACTTACAATTTAGGAGTATATATCAAAACTGATAAATGATTTATGTTTTCACATGGGTTCACAAAAAGTTTCGCCCCGGTGTTCATTTTTGGCCCAGGAATTCCATCTACCCACCCTTTACAGAGTAGTAAGCTTATGGGGCAAGTAAATATGGATGCGCCGGTGCGATTCAACGATCAATCTTATATATATCGCATCGAAAGTCAACAATTTTACGGCACGGACTATGATTTTATAAGTTTATACACAGTCCCTCGTGGATAGAGAGACTGTGGTTTATATAAAAATTATAAGGCGCGGGGTATTATATATTGACTGATTACTGTAGCTATAGATAGGCTACATTCAGGACGGGCAGCGACGGGCAGTAATTAGTAGGCAAAACCACGGTCCCTCCACAGAGGGACCGTGGCAAAACAGGTGGTTTTCACCGTGGGCAGAACTCGGTGCAATGATACTGAACATTAATAGTTAGCCTGTCACCTTGAAGGTAATGCTGTAGGTGAAACAAGTAAGCTTACTTCAAACGCACGATGGTACAAACATTCCTACCTCCATGGTACAAACAACACCACAAGTGAAACGTACACATAGAAATACACGCGTTCCTACGTTGTGCCCACCCGGGCCACGCGATTAAAATATGACTGATACTGCTGGATAGTGTTAATTGGGTCGGTAAACAGTCAACTAATAGTTTAATTGACTACATGGGTGATTGGCAGGTCGTGTCCAACGACGCATATGCAAAGCAGGCCAAAAGACAAAAGCCCCCAAAGTTATTGACAGCTGGCCAGGGGTCACCATGAATACGTAATGAAGCTTCACTACGCAGAAACTGCGTAGTCAAGCCCTTCTTAACCGGTCAAACTCTCTCGGCATTTTCCGGCATGAAATAATAGAAATTTCCTCTTGTAGATTCAAAATGACAACCAGTCCCATGCGTTTTGTAGCAGGATGTGCAGTCGGTAGAGTACAGGTCTTGTGATCAGAGGATTGTTTATTTGACACTAGAGCACAATGTTATACCTTTGAGCAAGGAACTCTACTCCTTATTCTTTCATTGGAATATGAATGATGGGAAATAGGTATATTATCCTATGATTGGTCTTCAGTTGTTCGAAAAGATAAACTAGAATTATCCATCAAAACATGTACACACTTTGAAGTCGGTTTAACCAGCGCCCTCAAGTAGTTAATATATGATTTAACCAGACTGTTGTTCGGATCGCGGCAGTTTGTAACTGTTATAAAAGTCTGTAATTTGATCGAAATCAAAGTTGAGTAAACGATAGACGAGCAAAACGGATTCAAGGAAAACGTTTCTATGAGAAATAGTCAGGAATAGAATTCGTGCATGTTTTTCTTTATCAAAAAATACTCTGCGGCCAAAATATGCTACATAGAGCGTATTATTTTACACCAGGGACGTGCAGTTCTTGGTTTTCCAGAAAAGTGAACAAAGAGATATATTTATAAAGGTTGTTATTGTTTGCCGTTATTAACGTCGAAAAATAAGCAAGATTAGATAGATTTGATATGGATTTTTTATCTTCGAATTTCAAAGTAATGGAATTGCTAATGCAGTCACCAATTTCTTGATATCAAACTTTTATCTCTGTTGGCTAATACTACTATCACTAGACGGCATATCAAGATATATTGTCTTCTACGTTCATTTTCCCACGGCGGGCGGCAGAAGAGCCTGAATATGATATTAATTAAAATATTATAACGATAGATGAGATGGTTTGAATAAAATATATTTTTTTCAATCAACTCGCACTATTTTTTAGAAATACCAGTGGTCGAGATTGTTTCAGTTGCCCCGGAGCACTTATTGTACCGACCCGTATATAATATGCAATAGTGGTATCTCTTAGGTATCGAGTTTCGGAAGGGCTTATCATGTTTTTAAAGTTATCGGCAGTGCAGACAGGGAACCGACGTGAAGCGAACCTTTCTTCAAGGCGACCGTTGAGGGCACTCAACAGCACTGAACCTGAGAGACAGTCTGTGAGGTCAGCTTGTCCGTATTTAACATAGGTATTATCCTAATATTTTGCGATCATGTACGCACAATTATATATTCCCTAACAAATATTTCCATTCTTTTCACATAGGCTCGTATTATAGGCTCGTATATAGGCTCATATATAGGGCGGTATTATGTTGACCACGAGCAAATACAGATCCGGAGAACCTGAAATTGATAGGTAGGAGGAAAAACATGTGGAAGTTTTAGTGCACATCGATTAGCTTAAATAAGTTCGTGCAGTGGATATAGCACAAGTTCGAGTGCCACAATAAACTGTGCAGGAATTTTAGTGCAGGAAAACCATTTGAATCAGGCGAGAAAATGGAATTATCTTTATTGAAGCTCTATCAGATCTATCTAAATCAATAAATTTTAGGAGTTTAATAAAACTTTAATACCGATCGCTACAAGAGCGCCTTATTGTTTTTATTTACCTGCATTTGTAGTCACTCGATGTAAAGTTTTAAGTAGTATTTTCACCACATAGTTTAAGCCATTAACCGCTTGTGGCAATGCCGTCGGTGTGGGCTTTTGTATTTGTTATTGTTGTTTGGTTTTGCTGTATTTTTTGCTCGTGCGCGCAAAGAAGGTTAAGATAAACCTACGTAAAGAATAAAAAAGTTTGGTTTCAAAGTCTGGTGCTAGTGAAACAAATTAACTGATATTTACCGGTGTTTTACATTAGAATGGCTGCCATCTGTGTGTTAACTCTATGGGCAAAATAAAATTTCGATTTTTGAAAAAGCTAAGAAAGTCAGTTTTTTCCTACAACAAGGGCTTAAAATGAGTGTCATAAGTGGTAGAACAGAAAAGTATGAAGACAGATTGAGACTGAGGCCGAATATCTGTCCCCGAGGGGAATTCTACATACATCACAACCAGACAAATCTTCACTCTATCTCCTGAATTGCACTGAATGCTTCAAAGTGTTGGGATACTCGTTTGATAGTAATGGCAATACTTACGACGTTCTTAATTGACCGTTAGTAAGTTTGAGAATAAGATAAGAAACTTCAGTTGAGAAGCGACTGTTACCTAAACGTTTCACTTGCTTTCATACTTGTATTAAGTACATTACGTATACAACTGCATTTAACTGCTTGACGTTTTTGCACATGGCTCGATTAGGCCCTAAGACTTTCTACTAAAGGGACAATATCTGTATATTTAGATAATATATTTATTATTTTTGTTCTAGAAATCAAGAACATTGTATCTTCTTCTTGTATCTTTCTAACACAAATGAATAGCCTTGTCAACACGACGCACTGTGTACAGTATGCCAAGAAATTGTCAACAATGAAGTCTGTACTAGACTTAAATTACTTTGTAAAAATTAACATCGGACATTCTAAAAACATGAAGTCTGTGTTGACGAAGTTGAACACGGGGCATTTGAATGACAAACTGCATTGTACCTGGTACAAGAAAGTTATGAACGTACGCCCTCATCGGCAATAGGCCAAGTATTTTAACGGAGACGGACACCAACTGCCGTTTCTATTTCGTCATAGTATGAAAATCACTAAGTTGTTCGTCTCGTCAAACTATAAACAAAAATAAATTGTTGAAATTATTAAATATTAAACGATCCGTTGCGAACATTGAGGAGAGAAGAAACAATGCACATTTTTGTGCAAGCCAAATTCCTATTTGGTGAAGTGGAGATGGAGCGTCAGTAAATTTCAACAATAAAACCGTTTTGTAACGAATGCAAGAGGGCGCTTCGACCGAAAACAAATCTTCATTTTACTGCATAAATATTATATGCAGCTTATGCCGCTTCATTCACCCTTTGATACTGTGCTCTACAAAATCTCTAATGTTAACGCCACAACTAAATTATAACGTTGTAACACACTGACTAATTATCGAAAGTTTTTGCTCATCAAAACTTTGGCTTGGTATGACAGGACGTCGACGATGTTGAAACTATGTCCCTGTCATCACTTTAGATATTTCACCATTCAAAGAAACTGTCAAGACAGACTTGCTGGGGGAATAAAGTGCAAGCGATGCAGTTTAATTCATCCTTGGGTAATGTACTGGTTCATGATCATCGCATCATTGATTCACTGTAATGGCCTTATAGAACTCTTAAAAACCAAATGTGCGAACTTCACAGTGTCTCAAAAGTAACGTTTGACAAATCCTCCGATCCGACTTTCATTCCATTTTGAAATTGCCATGTCGAAAGTTTCTGCTGTTGGTCTTAGCTAAACTGTTACTGGAACACTGAGGACGTATGCGAACGAGAGACGCCTAGCGTGCACACAACATAAGCGTATTTTGTGTTGAATATATTTGCGCTGGTTTTACGTTAGGATGTAATATACGCTGTGGACCAATCTTCTTCCAAAACAGGGGCTTTAGTCGCAGGTCGTGATTTGGAAAATAGGCTACGTAAACACTGCATTGTTAAGTTTAGCATTGAGGAGAATATTTGGATCGAACTAGTTGACAGGATATCCTGAATAATTCATATGAGTCCACATACTTAAGATAGTATGTGCCTCAATAGTGAAATACTTAAAGTTTTGCTCGCACTTCCATCAATGAAACTTTCAACAATTACCTTACCAAATCAGAATAAATATCGGGGATCATCTGCAAAGTTAAGTAATAGAGAAACAAATTACTATTTTTGAAGTTCAAAATGCCCGCCATGACTGTATAAGTCTATGGGGAAAATAACATTTCTGTTGTCGGAAACGTAAGACACGGTCAAAAGTTTTCTTAATTAAAGGGCTTCAAAATGAGACCCATGTGCGATAGACTCCACAAGTACTGAACAATTTTAACAGCCCAAATATCTTTTCCAGGGTTTTATGAACAGAAAGCTATGAAAAAACAAAAGACTCAAAAAGTAAGTAGCAAGTTATTTGGTTAACATATCACGTCATTTATGAGACAGGCGATGGTGTTTTGTCGACGAAATTAAATATAGTGGTAAAATCTTTTTAACGCCATACTGTTTGCACATATCATGGAGTATGCAGATTTCGATTCTGATTTTTACGAATGAGCATCTCACAACAGAAGCAAGATTTTACGGAAGCACTAGCACCCTTAGAAAATAATGCACAAAATTCACGCTTTGGCTCATCGATCAAGAATCACGAAGTGACTAATGATAGCTAATGATTTAATTTCAAAGTTTGCGATGATACCCCAACAGAAGAATGATACTTGATTCATTAACCTCAACAACGGCGAGTATAATATCCTCTTAGTTCTCATCCGGATAAACACCGATACTCTACATGAAATATTGAGGAAACAAAAATAGCTCGGTCGAGACAGAGAAGTCTCCATGATCGCGGTGGATTACTGTTGAAATTAGAAACGTAGACCGTCTTACATGTGATTTAACACAGAAGTTACACAGTTTCTTACTTTCTGTTTTATATGTTACTGTAATAGACTGAACTGTTGAGTCTATTTGCGGAGAAAAGGTGACCATTGGCAGGATAGCAACTCCCGCCATTCGAATAAAGTCTATGGCCATTATACAACAGACCTACTTTTGTTAACTGTACTTTGTCCTAAAACGTTATACTAGTATATGTTTTTTAATGCCGAACCTTCAAACAATGAGCATAACTAAGCGGATACCCGTCCATTTAATCTTATTAAAGTTTCACTTCGTGTTTAGCCAGGTATGTAAGGGTAGCTCAAACCCAAACTCCCAGTTAACTCAAAATACACTCCAGAACCGGTCCCAGTTCGCTTCCAGGACAGGTCCCAGTTCGCCCCAAGACCGTTCCTAGGTCGCTTTCAGGACCGCCTCCGGACCCATTCCAATTCACTTCCAGGACCGGTCCTAGTTGGCCTCCAGAACCGATACCGGTTTGCTCCCAAGATCAGTATTTCGCTTTCAGAACTGGTCCGATGCAGTTTTTCGTCGTGTTTGGCCAGGTGTGTATAAGGGTAGCTCAAACCCCAATTCTCAGTTAGCGCAAAATGCACTCCCGGACCGGTCCTAGTTGGCCTCCAGGACCGGTCCCACTTTGCGTCCAGGAAAGGTCCCAGTTTCCCTCAAGGATCGGTCCTAGGTCCTTCCGGGCCGTTTTAAACTGGCCTCCAAACCGGTCCCAGTTCACTTCCAGGGCCGATCCCAGATGGCCTTCAGAACCGGCGCCAGTTTGCTCACAAGACCTGTAGGTCTCTTTCAGAACTGGTCTGATGCAGAAGCCTACTTCAACGTAACTGGGACCATTATGATCGCAGGGGAACGCATATACCTTCTCTATCTATGATATGTACTGAACTCGTGTTTTCCGCCCATGCTTGTGACAATGCAAAATAAGTGAACTGGGACCGGTCCTGGAGGTTAACTGGGACCGGTACCTGAGGCCAACTGGGACCGGCCCTGGAGGCCAACTGTGTTGACAAACTGAATATTGTGTGTTTCAGCATTGAGTTGGGAAGTCTTTTCCTTCCTCCATGGCTTCGGCATGCTGTACGGAGATAGTAAGAAACTGTATCTGATACTCTGCATAGAAATATTGAAAAAATAATCAACAGGTGCACCCTTTTCCCAAATAATAGGCCTAGTTGTTTGTTTATTTTACTAAAATTGAAAAAATTAATTTTTTCAAGACAAAAGTAATGAAATGCGACAAAATGGTTCTAGATCTTGTTTGATTATTAAAATTAGAACAAATGGATGATATTAAACGTTATTAAATGTTCATTGAAGTACCCACCAAACCCTGGAATCGTAAAGGAAGGGAACCAAAAAAGTTTCACGTGCACCACCTAGAGGCAGGACAAAACTTTCAATTCCCCCTCTTCTTCGCCCCAAATTTTCTAATCCCCCTGAATTCCTCCAGCCCCCAGCTGTTTTTTTTGTGAACGCAGCCTTACTCACAGTATTCCAAATCATGAACACATAATCCAATATATAGAATCTTAACTTCTATAATTGAACAGAAATGTAGATTGTTCACCTTGACATTTCCGTAGCACTTGCAATAAGTTATTGAAATATGCTGATAACATTTACAACCTAATTTGTTCAAGGAACGACGAATTTAGTGTGATAAAAATAAAATTTTGTTTGTCTAAAATATTTGCAAATGTCTGCACCATAAAATGGGCTAGTTTTAATTTTCATTCTCTTAGATATGTCAACAAGGAAGATGTACTGATCAACTCAGGCATATAGGCCGTTGCTCATTGTTAACCAACATGCTGTTGACCCCAGTCATTTCGACAAAGTTATCACACGGTTTCCTTGTTCGTGTGGACTACGCAACCTGTGTAAATTGATCGTTCTCAGACAAGTAAGTATGTTTTTGTTGACGGAGATGATATGTATAATTTCAGGTAGTATGCGCCTCGAAAGTGAAAGACTTAATAAACTTTTGCTCAAACTTTCCTCAAAGACTCTATCAACCATTCTCTTTCAAAATCAAGAATAAAAATTAGGGGTCACCGTGCAAATTTTGGTCTCAGAAAAACAAATCACTCAGGATTTGAATTTTTTTTTTTGAAATTCAAAAAGGCCACCATCCCTGTGTTAACTCTATGAAGAAAAATAAAAAAAATATTGTCGAAACAAGAAGACGGTAAAAGTTTTTCTTACTCCAAGGGCTTCAAAGTGAACCCCCACAAGTGATAGATCAGAAAAGAATTGAAAAAGATTCAGAGTCAAAATATCTGTCCCGAGGAGCATTCTGTCTTAAAGCCCAAGTGATGCTAACTTTTGATGATAATTTCACCATTTTTATTTTGAATATGAACCATAATTCCTTGTTTTTCTCCCTAAAGAATGTTGATATACACAGCATTCAGCTTGTCAACTCAGCCCCTATGGTTGTAAACTGCATTGTTATTGTTGAAAACTGACTTCTGGTCTGGACTTACATTTTACACATATAGACGCTAAGTTGACAGGCTAAATAGTGGGTGTTTCAACATTGTTTGGAGAGTAGAATAAGAAGTTGCAATTGATTTGTAAAATAAAAATAATGGAAAAAACACCAAAAGTTAGCAGCACTGGAGCTGCTCAGTTTTGAGAAGCGCTACAACACTCAGGCTAAATTGTCATATCACTTTTTAAAACAGTTATCCACCTATGAAACACAGTCAGACGTTAAAGTCAATATTGACATACTGGCATATCACGAATAATATGTTTGCTTGCTTCCAAAACTAGCCTACTTCAGTTTGCTTAGAAAATGCACGTTTAGTTTAAACTCCTATCACAGCTAGGACTTGTCCACTATTATTGCGTAGCGACGTACATACTTATAATTGCATGATGGTAAGCGGACATCAACCGCAGCCTGTGCTCTCGACCTTGTTGTGACAATGTCTTTTATCTTAACTCTCGCCGTGTCCTTTGAAATACTTTGCCCGAATTAAGTAATTTCGATGATACAACCAACACAATTGCTTACTTTAGCCGGTTTTGAGTGTCAGTAACATTTTCCTTATTAGAGTGTCAGTAACATTTCCCGTATTAAAATTAAGTGTCTACTTCATTAGTCAAATGAATGATATTTAAAGTAACTAGTTTGAAGTTTTGTCCTTAATGGATGTGATATTATGCTGTTTTTGCAACAGCGCTGAAGCGGTCGCTTGGATTATGCATTGCAATTAGCTAATACAGTTATTTCCAAAACAGGCTCGTAAATACATTAAAGTGGCTTCTCGGATATCGCCGCCAAGTGCAGTCTACTTGGCGGCGACATCCACAAAGCTGCTTTAGTGGATGATATGTGCCTGCTTGTATCCAAATACAATAGACTTTTATTGCGCTCCTGATGTTTTAATCGATGATATTGAATGGTCTGTTGTGTGTATCAAGACTAAGTATAATGTGAGATTATCCGAAAGTCTTGGAGGAATGACTTACCATTGTAACAACCGTATTGAACTCTTGAGTTCAAGCAGTTTGTTCATCCAAAGGGACGTCATCGAACGTAATAAGCGTGACTGCCCAATTGATTGGTGAGCCATTATGTACAAGCGATGCAAATAAAATTCGTCGCTATAGCAACTTTTCATCTAAAGACCATATGTTATGAATTTAATTATTACTTTTACAGTCATTTCTCAATAACCGCGCTGTCGTCAAAAGTACAAGGATGCATAGCAAAGTCTTGTGGATATTTCTAGGATGTTTCCTTTTTGTTTTAATCACCTTTCAGGTGCATGTTTTTGGTAAGTTTAAGTTTTGTTATCTTACGGATCTGTATATCTTTATTAATGCACTTCTATCTTGTACCCTCCCTCAGCACCTGATATTATATTTAGCAGGATTACGACTAAATGTGAAGTAAATTATTTTAATTTTCCATCCATAAAAATTGTCAGCTGGAAGTAATGACGGTCATCTGATGCAAGTTTTATTCCGTGAAAAGTTCTCAGTCTCGACATAAACTTACTTGCTGTGCTGGACAAAAAACCCCAAACACCTAAGGCGGGTTCAAATATAATTGCCCCACCTTTGACTTCCTTACTTACCGCTTTGGTTTACAGGCTCGTGCGGCAATAGAACGGTTTATCGCCCGTGCACATATATACAGGCGTATTCAGTTCCATAGCGAAATTAATTTGCAACAGCAACATACAGTCAAAACCGTTCGTACGCGACAACTTCATGCCGAGTTCATCGACTAGGAGCTGCAGAATTATTCAGATTTTAAACTATGCATTTACTTATTTCTGACCAACTGATTAGCTGATGTGTTTTGCATCTTCTCCACTAGCAAACGGCAAGACATACTGCTGCCCACTGGATGAAAGAAAGGTGGAAAAAGAGGTGGCTGAACATAAATGTAATCAAACAGACGGAACTCTTCCAAGTTTTGAAGATGTGCGCCAGATGCGGAGATTTTGTCGGTATGTAATGTTACAGATACAATGAAATATGTAATGTTTCCGCCAAACATCGGCCATTAAAATGATATAGAGTATAGAATAACATCATAAGTGTCGAAGTTGCAGGCAGTTGACTCTTCCGAACATAAACAATCGATTTCGAACACAATGCAAACGCGCAGTGTTATGACAGAAGTGCACTTTTATAATTGCCTCGTCGCGTTTCGTGGTGGTATCATAGTGGAGGTAAGAATACCTCTATGGTAAAATGCAATGGCAAAGGAAGGCATAATCGCGCAAGGCAATAACATTGAAGGAAGTGCACAGAGAATTGCTAGCATGACCGCATGGAACGAACATGCTCTATGTTTCCTCTTCGACCGTTTAATTTTTAAACAAAAACACAAAGACGAGCTATATACTCATGCACTGAAATTTCACCTCATTAGAATATCGCTTTGTATTGACCGATTAATGAAAATTGGCCAAACTTACGTGTTTGTCGCTATTTGATAGGTATCCTAAAAAGGAGACTTGGCTTACGTTTAGTGCTGAATCATGGTCGCCCCATAGAAAGCAAAATTTCGTTGAAGAACATCAATGCACCGAGACGTCTTATCATAATATCAAGCAGTTCACAGGAGTCGTCATGCCGGCTGAATCCTGCAATTTTTACTGCGAAGCGACAGAAGGGAAATTCGTTTGTCTACGTGATAATGGTATGTTTGTGTTATTTGTTTCATTCTGCTTTCTATAACTGTTGCAACCTCCGAATTTGGAAACTCCGATGTGTCCTGATGTCAATAATGATCAGTTGCAACCTTCAGATAATCCTAGGCTTGTACTCCGTTATTGAATCTGTTTGCATGGGGTCAAATGGGCAGTAATTTGAAATAAATCAATTCAAAATTCAGCAATTAACATAGTATTAAATGTGTAATATCTTTTAAATGCTGCCACGAATGTCTGATTATCTACTGTCCTGCCATCTATGCCTTGTATTGAAAGCAAAAACGGACAAATCATGTAATATCCTACCCTACTCCTCTTAATCTTCCTCTTGTTACTGCTACCGATCACCGACACGTAAGATAAGTGCCCTGGCCCCATAATTTATAAATAGGACAGTTCCGAGAAACTCTATAAACGTAACGAGGGAAGTAGATAAGCAGTTAAATTTGTCTTCATTAAATATTAAAATGTATCATCGTATTTTAATTATGTTAGAGCTTAATAATATGGAAAAATCCATTCCATTTTCCTCAAGAGTGAAAAAACATTAATTTTCTTTTCATACTTGTTATCAAATGAAGATGCGCTACTAAGTTTATTTCAAAGACTTCAGTGATACACCTTTATTTTATATTTTGAGCATTTGTTTAAGATAAAGGAGTATTATCCTTTGGTAAATACGAAAGTGTAGGTCTCTCTCTCTCTCTCTCTTCTCTCTCTCTCTCTCCCTCTCTCTCTCCCTCCTCTCTCTCTCTCTCTCTCTCTTCTCTCTCTCTCTCTCTCTCTCTCTCTCTCACACACACACACACACTCATACACACAAAATAAGAAATTTAGCGGCCGAAAACAAGTGGAAAGTGACTTTTTTTCTAACGATTAGTAGCTGTTCTATTATACTGACATAGGAAATTGCTATGACTATATGGAAATGATTAGCGTTTCATTAACAGAAAAAGAAAGGACCAAACCTAAATGTTGTTGGTCACTTGAGAGGATAACAATCGTACTTTACACATTAACTATATATATCGCATATGGAAATTTTCATCAGTCTATTAATTTGAATGACCTATTCTCTACGAGCATCGTTCGAGTGTACGGACTGGTCAATATTCAGAGACGACACAAACGACATCCATGAATTATACTGACACTGTTTGTGACTATATTATATTCTGTAAAAGTTTATGCACCCCGTCCAAAAAGATAAAAGTTTACCTAAACAAAAACATGGTTTGATGGCGATATTTGAAATTTAAGACGGCTGCAATGTGCCATCTCTGTGTTATCTCTTACGAGGAGAATTAAAATTTTGATTTTCACAAAATTAGGCCAAATAAAAGCTTTAGTTACTGTATGGACTTCAAAATGCAAAAAATACAGAAAAACAACATTGCAAAATTTTAGAGTCCTACTACATCGTATCTGTCCCGGGGTGTATCCTCTCAAGGTTTGTCTTTTTTTCTTTGAATTCCCTCTTACACCTTTGCGACAGCCGATAAATTAATTCAGAAACACGCATAATGAGACACGTTGCCGTGGTTTCCGATGGCATATAACTTTGAAAAAAGGTTTTCTTTATTCACCAATAGTGAAAGAAAAAATAAACACATTCGCGATGGTAGCAACCGTCCATATTGACTTATTATAGATCATTCATTTAGATGTTGGTAAAGCATAAATTAAGTCAAGGCTTCTGTACAATTGTCGAGGCCTGTTACGAGACTGCTTAATAATGCTTACAATATTCACACCGTTGTCCTTTGTCTTGTTGTTTTCCATATTCTTACATATTATTGCATCGACGATTGACGGTTCCATTCCTGACGGTAACTGCAACATATCAGACCACTGTCCAGAAAACTTTACCAAATGCAGAGAAGGTTTGTATTTTTATATTGTAACTCAGTCCAGATGCAAAGAATGTTAGCGTTAGGGATGGTTCATGTGAATTTGAGGGATGGACGTATGGGATGTAGTGTTTTTATTCCCGTGTGCTCGAGATAATGTTTTTATCTCCAGTGAAGGCTTTGCATTTCGTTCAGAATGGAATGTGTACACACTTTTTAATATATAGTCTAATAATCTTTAATGACATGGCATTTCACACGTATATTGTTTCGTGTGTTATCCTGTAGCACAAGATGGAAATTAATGCCACCAAAAATGATAAAATAAATATCATACAGCAATTCAATGAAAAGTCTTTGAAAAAGCTGGTGAACTTTGAGGAGAACTAAAAAAAAGTGGGCGTGGGAGGGATAGAAAATCGTGTAATATACATACCTCAAACTGCATTACACTCCAAAGTTAATTCAATCCATGATGTTGTACATGACGCAATACTGAACAAATACGTATCCATGCAGACTCTAAATGTCACCAGTTTCGATTAAAGTTTGGCTTTCCCGAATGTAAAAAATAAAAAGCCGACCGTAATGGAGATGTAAGGGAGTACTAGTAAAGCACATGGTCATAAGGAGGTATTACATTAAATATTATGTATTATTTGTGCCAACGTAAGCGGCAGCTCAAAACAACGAGATCGATTTTCAGCCCGGTATTTAATCCAGGTAATTCATCTTTGACCATGATGTATCACATCTTGGTAGGAAGCTACCTTTCTCGGATACTGTAACCATGTACAGAATGGAGATTGAAGTTATGCCAAAACATGTAGTTCCCCTCACCTTTGTGTAAGTTATTATTGGCCTTTATGAATACACAAGATAGTGACGACCATCACCAAGATTCTATATACCTGAAGAGGGCATTCCTTCTGCGACGAGATGATAGATCTCTGACCTAATGTTTTTACGGTATATGTAGAGTGGGGCATTTGTTTGTTACTAGTCACAATGTGATAATATTTGTTGCAATCATTAGAAAATTCACCAATGGGCATACACTGTATCTGAAATGCAAAGCAAAGACGCATTTGTAGCGTTAAGTATAGGGAAGTATAGTTTGCTGTCTACCGTTGCCTGAATGTGTTTCGTATGTAACTATGGCGTCTACGTATCGTATGATTGACGTTTATGATCAAATCGCTGTTCTTCACCGTTCAATATAAATAGGGGCAATTTTACCCATATTACATTTCTGATTTTCCGTGGCCATATAAATGAAATTCAGAAATATTTAATCGTAGGTTTTGCTCACCAGTTGTTTTTTGTTTTCAAATGACAGTTTCCAAAGCCGTCACTCTAGTCATACATATATAGTAACAGTCTCCGCATTGAGTTCGTTGCATGTAGAGCTACGAAGATTAGACGTGACAGTTCCAAATGATTATAAGTAAAAATTGGTGTAAGCAGAGAAACGGTACAACCACACGTGCATTGTCAACATGAAATAATCCGCCAAACTTAGGGGAAGACATTTCGCAGTAAGTGCTTGTGTGAATAATTTTCTGATCGGTACGATCAGTATAAAGCAGAATAACGAACATGACTGTAGACATATCGTAAATATAAAACGCGATTTCAAGAGCGACACAAAGTACTTGTTTATGCTTGCTTTTTTATATATGAACGCTTCATACAACTTATGTCATAATAACATTTGCACCCCAGGATGTCCGTTGGTTTCGCAAACAGCCGGTGTTGAGTATTTCTTCGCTCACGGAACTGAAAGGAGAATACGATGTAGTGACGGATATCATACGATTCAGGAGTCTAAACCAACAATTTGCGTCGACGGAAATTGGACAATCACTAATGATTCACACAAATGCACAGGTATGAGCCCATCAAAGATTGCTGTACGAATATGTATGTATGTATGTATGTATGTATGTATGTATGTATGTATGTATGTATGTATGTATGTATGTATGTATGTATGTATGTATGTATGTATGATGGATGGATGGATGGATGGATGGATGGATGGATGGATATGGATGGATGGATGGATGGATGGGGTGGATGTTTGTATGTATGTATGCACCTATCTTCTGTCTGAGGATTGCAGGATGCATGAAACTTAAGTTACATATATCATTACTCTGTACTTGAAGTAATTTGCATTATTTACTTACACCGCTCTGCTTAGCATCGAGCACGTGTAATTTTCCATGAGAAATCTGTATACATCGACACCCCTGACGAACACACACACACACACACACGATATTATATATATATATATATATATATATATATATATAATATATATATATATATATATATATATATATATTATTATTTAAGCTATTAAGCACACCCAGCGATGAGTAAACCACAAGATTTTGACCAGTTCACGACATATATGCACGAAGGATAGCGACTGCATAATAAGTGAAATGGTCAAAATCGAGTGGTGTGTCGTCGCTGGGTGTTATTATTGCTATTTATCATAATAGTATATTGAAATTTCTAGCTTGAAACGTCAAAAACGGAGTTTTCCTCAAGCTGAGAGCACAAGCGCGTTGCCAGCCGTGGTATACTGCCAATATACACGGTTCTTTCCGCACCTCGACCAATCAGATCACCGTATTTGCGCCACCAATATACTCGTATGATATAATATATAATTATTTGTAAGTTCAAGACAACTTATGTCAAAAACATATTTGCATCCCAGTACGGCCGAAATGTCAGTTGATTTCGCAAACAGCTGGTGTTGAGTATTTCTTCGCGGCCGGAACTGAAAGGGAAATACGATGTAGTGACGGATATCGTATGAGTCAGGACTCACAACCAACAACAACATGCGATGACGGAAATTGGAGAATCAATAATGATTCACAACAATGTAAAGGTATGAGCCCATCATAATTTGCTGTAAACGAGTATGTATGTATGTATGTATGTATGTATGTATGTATGTATGTATGTATGTATGTATGTATGTATGTATGTATGTATGTATGTATGTATGTATGTATGTATGTATGTTTGTATGTATGTATGTATGTATGTATGTATGTATGTATGTATGTATGTATGTATGTATGTATGTATGTATGTATGTATGTATGTATGTATGTATGGTATGGTATGTATGTATGTATGTATGTATGTATGTATGTATGTATGTATGTATGTATGTATGTATGTATGTATGTATGTATGTATGTATGTATGTATGTATGTATGTATGTATGTATGTATGTATGTATGTATGTATGTATGTATGTATGTATGTATGTATGTAAGTAAGTATGTATGTGTGGGTGTTTGCGTGTGTGTGTATGTATGTATGTATGTATGTATGTATGTATGTATGTATGTATGTATGTATGTATGTATGTATGTATATGTATATGTGTGCGTGTGTATGTATGTATGTATGTATGTATGTATGTATGTATGTATGTATGTAGTGTGCGTGTTAGCGTGTCTGTGTTTGTTTGTGTGTGTTGGGAGGTAGGTGAAATTCAGATCCGTACTAACCCTTTGACCATGAAATATTCTCTAAACGCTGCAGACATCGATGAGTGCACTGAGGGAATCCACGGATGTCAGGAGGTGCTACATGAAAAATGCGAGAACACACCCGGCAATTATACATGCCAATGTGAGCATGGCTACGACAAGAATAACGGTGCATGTACTATAAGGAAAGACGAAGATGACATCCAAGGATGCAAGGCAGAAGGTAAATATTTATGATCATTGCTTCTCGTTGCTACTCTGCGAAGCCATGTAGCCACAATAACACTTAGATATTTAAACCAAGTAATTATGTAACACAAATAACTCAATTTCCCTCAAATCATTTGGTCGCCTGACGACCGTTGTATCATTGGCGTCTATCAACTTTTAAATTTAAACGTGCCTTGCTTTTTTTTCCTGGAAATTGAGAGCGTGTGTTTTTGTAATTCTAAAAAAAGATGATGAAGGCCAGTTCGATCACAAATATTTGTTTCTTTAAGCCAATGGTAAAGTAGTCATTTTGCCTAGAAAGCTGAACATGCGACCGACTGAAGAGTTACTAGTAATGTCCATATATACAGTATTACAAAATCGCGTTTTACCTTCTGCCTTTTGGTATACTACTTTACGGTAATGACTTTAAAGAAAAAAATTAGGACAATCACAATAGCGTTTATTGATTCTCTTAGTCGGTCTGTCACGCAGCTTTAGAAAACGTTTGGTACGGAGCCCCACTGGAAAATTCATTACGACAGGCTTTGACAACTTTTAGGCCGGCATATGTTTACTGTTTATCGACCTTGGTTACACTGATCACGCACATTTAACCTGTAGGGCATGAATCATGCACTGATTCTAGCCTGGTTTTGGGAATGTCCTGGCCGAAAACAACAGCTGGATGTTCAACGGAATGGATTCCCTGCCCTGGTTCTGCCTATGGTAAGTACAGAAATTAAAAAATAAGTTGTTTCCATATAAAAGATGAACGAGGTTGATTTAATATCAAATCGGCAATCGATATTACTTCAGGCACATATTATCACCGACAGATGGAGAATGACGAAAGTGCTACTTTTCAAATGTAAATTTAACATTGATCTAAAAATAATTCTCAATAAAATGATGTCCACATTTGACAAGGCTCGACTTGCAATATTGAGTAGGACCATCCCGAACCACTGATGTTAATTTGTTGTACCGGGTGTATGGAAAGGGTAAGCGTACCCTGCCAGTATGCAAAGAATATTTTAGATATTGTGGGCTTACATGTACTTCGCAGTGCATGTTTTACTTCACAGTTATTTTAGTTGTTTATACTGAATGCATGATTTGCCTCAATTCAAATAGTGAGGTGTATCTCTTTAATTTCCTTCCCATTCGCTCTATTTTAATCACGGTCGGCTGGATTGCAGTCTGTGTAGAGATAGATATGTGTATTCATCATGTTTATAAATTTGCATGGTATAAACAAGTATGCATGACTTAGAAAAGTAAAAGGGTTTGTGCAACCAGCAACTATCCCTGAAGGACCCATTAAAGCAATTTTCGGGTCACAAGATTAAAAAGACGTAAGAAATTGCATCTTATGTGCATATTTTGGCGATTTTTTGGCCCTTAAAGGGATTATTACTTTTGCGTGCATGGGAAATCTTAAATGTTCGGTGATATTTTGAAGCGAACGATAATCGTTGCCAAAGTCTTTCAATGAAGTGAGTTTTTTGTGGAAAAAATGTATTCCCTTTAGAATAGAAAATAATAGAGTTTCTATCCTTCCGTATTCTACAGCTAAGATAGCATTCAAACATTTAAAAGAATGGTTTCATATTTTCTCTTACTGATATGTACCTGATCATGAGAGAGAGAGAGAGAGAGAGAGAGAGGAGAGAGAGGAGAGAGAGAGAGAGAGAGAAGAGAGAATGTCACGATGTATGTTAACATTTTGAGTGAGTAAGTCCATTACTCCTCAGCCATTGTTTGAACCGTGCAACGCCCCTCTCAGATACATTTACGCATTGCTTGTACACCAGCCGACAGGAATATATTATTTTCATGCAGGATTCATGCGGAGGCAGTGTGACGAAACAGGCACATGGCTTGCACCGGATACAAGTGATTGCAAAGCAGCCGCCTTGGTGGACATCCTATCCAATGTATGTTTTGCATTCGATATCATGAAATCAATTTTGCATGCGAAAGCTGGCAGATTAATTTCAATCTATGTCAACAGCACAACTTCAGAAAGTAACACTAACACTTTCTGTCCTAGATATACTATTAGGAACGAATTACTAAAATTAAAGCACAAAACCTTTGACATTATTAAAATGAACTTTGACCAATTGAAACGAAAGGCACTCCGACCAATTAAAATCTGACGTTTAATCATCTTCGGCCTTGCTTTGTCTTTGTTCTAAGTGCAAATGCTGGTAATATATGTAAATAAGTAAACCTTGTCATCAGCACATCACACCTGCAAAACCTACATCAATCACCACCACATGTTCATTATCAAACCTTGACAAGATCAATGTTCTTTTGTTAGCTGTCAAAGTGATACTATATTCCCTTACCGGAGTTCATGCCTGCCATATGCCATACTGTCTGTTGTATTCGTGTTATGCCACTATGAGACCCGTTCACTCCAACATTTTGCAGGTTTCAACGATAAGCAAAACGTCTGAGGCAAACGAGCAGCTAGATGCAGTGAACAACTATCTCAATGAAGGCAGCGACGCTTATGGCGGTGACTTGCTTGTAACGGTTGACATACTCCGAAAGGTCGCTGAAAGACAACCGCTTTCATTGCCAGGGCAACCTTCTGACAAGGAAAAATACGTCAACGTAAGATATGTTTTCCCATTTTCATAACCTACCTGCCTGCCTGCCTGCCTGCCTGTCTGCCTATCTACGTACCAACCTGTCTGTCTGTCTGTCTGTCTGTTCTGTCTGTCTGTCTATCTATCTATCTATCTATTATTATATTTATCTATCTATCTATCTATCTGTCTATTTATATGTCTGTCTGTCTGTCCTCAAAAAATTACCTGAAGTACAGACTGAAAATATCTGTTGCAACATATATGGCATCACGATGCAAGTAATATCCGTGATGTAAAGTTTCGTAAATCTCTATATCTGTACAATCATAACACAGATGTTAACATGCATTTATCCTTGAAGTTATGTTTTTATATACTGCACTGTTTTTTTCCAGCTTGGTAACCTCTACGTGTATATATATATATATAATATATATATATATATATATATATATATATATATATATATATATATATATATATATATATATATATATATATGATGACAAATTGCTTCAAGTACACTCAGGTAACAATATCAATGTCATTTCTAAATTCCTCAATTACGTTCAAAAAATTATCAGAAAGAAAATGCAGCTATGACTGCGTGCTCAAATATTAATAGCTGTACATTACTATCATTCTGTTGCCTATGCGTTTTGTAATTCTACAAATAATTTAATGCTCGATAAATAAAATTTATTAAACCTTTCCACATTTCGTTTGTCACAGGATTTCCTTGGTACTGTAGACACAGTTATGAGCGAAAAGAACAAAGACCAATGGCAAAATTCAAATAAGGTAAATTTTTCGATATTTACATTATATTACCATTAATATAATGCATTTAACGACAGCTGACAACAAAATTTATTTGTAAGTGTTAATCTCTAGCAGTTGCCATTTTAAGAAAAATAATGTTACAAGGAGACAGCCGATACACATTGTATACACATTTTTACATAATTATCAATGCAACAAATTTTTACATGTATGTCGCAGTTTTATAAAGACATTTTATATAAAATACCGACGTTATTTTAGTTTCTTAAAAATTTGTCAAACAACGCCCCGAGAGTGACAGGTACGGAAAAATTTTGTCAAACAACATCCTGTGCGCAACCTCTACTGGACATAGCGGTCAGGATAATTCTATTGTTTTCGCCCTTTATATTTGATTCATGAAAGAATAACTCAACGTACAGACGGTACGATCTCGATTTCGTCGCAAAAAATAGTATAGTACATCTATATATTTGGCAATGATGTCGTCGAAAAAGGGGAATAAAGCCAAGAGATAGAAGTACGAAAGTGTGCTGGACGGCATGGTGATTAAATTTGATCTATTTCCATGAAACATAGCGTTTGCAAACTTATGTATGCCGTCGACTGAAATATTCAGTCGCTAGTCGTGTATCGGTCTCCGCCAACTTGTAACCGAACTCAATTGCTTGGCAGAGATCTTTCATGACCGAATATTTTTAGTCCACTCGACTTTTACACGGAAAGTTTGTCAAATATGTAGGGATAGACGGTAATTCAGCAAAAATTCCTCAAAATTAATTTGCAATTGATTACGCTTTGCGAAAGCCTATACATATTAACGACGTTAATTGCAAAATCACATTGCGTATTTGATGAGATTTGAGGGAAATTTCCATTGGATATAAGATAAACTACAGAAAATCTGGCCAAAACCTGATTACGGAAGTTTTATCGAGCGTATGGCGGTTCACGGAGAGCACCACTTTCGATTCTTCACGGTGTAGATTCCTATCAACAAGGCAATATATTTGTTGTGTGTAAGATTTATATCAAATAGTATAGTGTTGCTTAGATTGAAGTATGAAGTTAGTGTCCTAAATCGCAAGTGTTAACGTGCCAATTTATGACAATATAATTATGGATTACTACCCTTGTTTTATCATCCAGTTACTTGGTCCTGAAAAAGGAATCCTCACTATCTTTAAGCTGATGGAGACATTCACAAAGTCACTCTACAATACAGTGGTCGAATTCAATGGGGCAGTAGATCAGAAGACGACCGCAATAGGTAAGCCATAAACTTTAAAATATAACTGTCTTTATCCTCGCCGTATCTCTATTATATAACCAATCCATCTAATTATTTCTCCAGTTGTCGCTCGATATATCTACCAATGTAGATATGTACCTAGGTAGGCGGGTCAAGGTCAAGGTGGGTAGGTAGTACACGTAGGTAGGTAGGGGTGAACGGATAGGTACGTATAGTCAGGTAGGGTTGGTAGGGTAGGTTAGGGTAGATAGGGTAGGGTAGGATAGTTAGGTAGGTAAGTGGGTAGGTAGTACTATAGGCAGGCATTCTTGTACATTATCATATACTCATGCCCATATTGCTTTATCCTAGTGACGTTCACCGTAAAATATCAGCCATGATATTTCACGGTAAACGCCGAGATTTTCACGATAAACGTCATCAGTTTTGAAGTTTTCCGAACTACATTAGCAGTTTGTTGGTAACAACGTAAAACAAACAAAATGGCGGCCGCTCCCCGCCTGCGAAGCGATGTCGCCGACGTAAGAAATTGAAGGACTTCGAGGAACATGGGTAGCCTATTTCTGGTTGCCAAATACGGAAATAACATATCGAGTATTGTAATGTTTTCCCATTGTTTTCCTTTTTAATTTCTCGTATTTTTTGGCCAAGCTCTACTAAACATTCTGTAGTTTGCACGGCGCCGACACTGTGCACTGTCTACCCTCGAATAGATAGAGAGCGCGTGGCGTAACAGCGATGTCGCGCGCGCGACGACTGTTGATATGGCAACTCTCAGGGTAAACAAACAAAGTGGTGGCCCCTCTCCGCGCCAGCTCCGTGCCGTACGACGATCGAGCGCGATCGAAATCAGGATAGATATGAAGCTGACGACAGTTTCTGATCCGTTACAATTGTAATAGCATATTGCACCTTAAAAGGTTCCTCCTCTAAGACGATTTTTGAATCCCGGTTGCTTTCTTCTATGGGGGTTCATTGAGTTATGGAGGACTTGCAGCGATATTGCGCGTGATGTTGACTTCGTCATATACTTTGTGAATGAAGCCTGTTCACATAAATATTCCGTTATTTATGCGCAAGGCGTAATAAAGTAAAGCCTCAAAATTTAAGGTTTTTCGTACTATTAGTAAAATTTGGGCATGGGCATATGATAAATCGGTTGTTACCAATATCGCCTGTTTCTTGTGTCGTATTAGCCTGAGCAATTGTGTGATTTGTGCTGCGTCAGACACTCGACTTTGTCTCGTGTCTGACACAGCACAAGTGACACGAATACTGATACGACATAGGAACATGCGATGTTGGGTATTATATCATACCAGTATATAGATGGCGCAAATGCAGCGATCTGATTTGTAAAGACATGAAAAGAACCGTGGTATATTGGCAATATACCACAACTGGCATACGCGCGAGCTCTCAGCTTGAGCAAAAATCCGTTTTTTGACGTCACACGCCAAAATTTCAATATACTGTTATGTATAAATAGCAATAAATCACACTCAGCGATGGTATACCACTCGATTTTGACCAGTTCACGACATATATGCACGAGCTATCGCTCGTGCATATATGTCGTGAGCTGGTCAAAATCTCTTGGTATACCGTCGGTGGGTGTGCTTTATTGTTTTAAATAACCTCTAATTATTACATGCCCCGTATATCGAACGTCGCGTGCTCCATAGGATTCAATGGCAACTCGTCAGTGATGTCGCGGCCGTATGGTCATCATTTGACTGAAACCAAAACTATTTTCAACTTGACAACTTTGCGATTTAAAAATATTGAAATTACATGTTTAACATAGAAAATCCTACGCCTGTTTCAGAACATTTTGCACAAAACATTGATTGACCACATAACAGTGGTTTAAATATGAATGCACCATTCGATGATAAAAATCATTCCATTTTAAGCGAATTTTCGTCTAACATGGAACGAAAGCATTTGACTATCATTTGTCAACAAACCTAAATATTTTGAGTGAAAACTCTGTGAGAATTGCTTGTCATAAAAAACAGCCAAAACAAGGGATTATTCACCCTCGAGGCAGCAGAAAATTTGCCCTTCTTAAGTCGGGCAAATGGTCATCTACCGGTCACATAGTCCCATGTTTGGGCTATAATATATATTTCCCTACGTATTTGTCCGTGAACATTATTTCCTTATATCACTTTAACACAGGGCCTTCATGAGAACTTCAAGTTAGAACCATACAGCTATACTATTTAATAAGTTTCGGATATGCCACTTTAGTGAGCTTCATTTAATTATACTGTACACCATAACTTTATGAGGCTGACTTCACAACTACACGTTGAGAGTTAAATTTAGAAACGAAAAATCGAGTTTAGTAATTGAGGATTAATTTGTCCTTCCAGAATACATGCAATATCTCACAGAGTCAATGAATGTGCCTATTGGACGAATGAATCATTTATCCCTCGTTACCACCAGGCTTCCAACCTATAATTATTTTATATCTACCTTCACAATAATATATAATTTCCTTATGTTCGTTCATATGCATATTGTGCATTTTGAAAAATCAAACTCAACTGAAAACAGTACAGGATTGTCATAATCATATCACTGTATCAAATAGTAGTTGCGTTATTAAGGTAGAGTGCGCCTCTGGAACAGTAACCCGGATCCTCAAACGTTTACCACCACTTGTGGGGCTCATTTTGTAGCTCATAGAGTGACTGAAGTTTTTACCGGCTTCTTTTTGTTGAAATCGAAAATTTTTTCCCCATATTACCATTTGATTGCGGCTATTTTGAACTCATGAGTCTGGTAAATATTGAGTAGGTTGTCTCTTTAGGATAAAATGTTCCGCGGTACCCCATTATTTTTATTCGGAAGATGATGATTAAAAGTTTCCTCGCGCAAAATTTGAGCAAAGATTTATGAGGTCTTTCAGTTTCGAGGCGTGAACTACCGTAAAGTCGCCAAATATCTTTAATTTAGAGCTCAGAGCGGAGGTCCTATCCTCTAAGCACATTTCCAAAAGATCTGTGGATGAGGAGAACGAGAAATGCAATGGAACTTGTATTACCCTGCCAAGCTATTTACAACGAACAAATTCTACAGGTAAGTAAAGTGTAATTTACCCGTAAAGTTAACTTTTTTACATAGAACATTTCACTTGTCATTTGTCGTCTTGTGATATCTATATATCTAACTATCTATCTATCTATCTATCTATCTATCTATCTATCTATCTATCTATCTATCTATGTGTATGTCTGTACACTGAGGGAGTGAATTATGTTTACATATAGCAAATTATGGCTTTCGTAATGATTTTGGATCGAACTTGATTACAAAAGTACGACTCGGTACATATCATTCCGTCGAATTTCAGACACCAAAGCGCATCGCGCATCGTACTTTGTAATTGGCATCATTATCGCATTTTAACATACGTGATAATAACAGCATACCACGGCGAGATGCGAGAGTACGTCGCTCGTTAACTGTCGTCTTGCTGTAGGATTCGAGTGGTTATTCACAAAATACCGGAGTTTATGTCCGGGTATATCGTGCAGCGGAGGTATTTTCCGACAATACCTCTGCAGCACGATATATTCAGATATAAATTCCGGTATTTTGTGAATAACTGTATTATTGTACACCATTTTGTCCAATTTTACAAGGAGAAAGTCGAAATTATATCGTTTTGAGGATGCCTTCGCTCACTGAGTCACGCGATCGCAAGCATCCGGGAACGCGTTCAGCGCGTTCGCTTAGCGCACAGAACGAAACTTCAACCCATGCAGCTCAGTGCACGCGGTATACATTGTAGTTCAGCAGCATAATTTCACTCAATACACAAGCTTTGGAGTGACCTTTATTCAGTGCGTGACGAACAGAATGTAAGGTATATATTTCGAAAAAATGTAAATAATATGTAGTTTTTTCCCCGACGTATAAATGTTATGATGTCAAAAGTGTAATAGTGTCAAGTAACGCTTAAAGTTATTGGACTCCGTGTCCTTAGATATCGAAACTTACTGTACGACGAAATTTAATATAATACAGACGTATATGTATGATAATACATAATACTTTAGCCTCACTACATTATTTTTACCAACGTTCTGTGTAAGTCACGTGTGTGTACATCTCTACATTTACGTTAAAACGTCTAGTTTAACAAATAACAACTAATCCGTATTACATTTTGTGAATATCTATTACTCCGCGGTGATTGATCATAGCAACCTGTCCATGAACCTGTCTGTCTATCTGTCTGTCTTCGTGTGTCTTCTCCAGCCCGACAGTCTACATCTATTATAATACAGTTAAGTATTAGCAAGTGCACAAACATAATTCTATCCATTCCCTTCACTGTTGTTTTTCTTTTGACGTGCATATTATTCAAATGTCTGTGGTAATATATTTACTGTCACACTGATACATTTTTCTTGTTTCTTCATTAAAGAACCCGTTGTCGTAGCAAACAGTTATTTATCATGATCCCGCCGAAAATCATTCCTTCGGATTTCGTTGAAAGCGAGTAAGTGTAGCATATTTATTAGTTGTCCAAACAGCTTGTATCAAACAAGTGCTTGAGCTAGCAATTTGGTTTCTGCTGTAGGAAAGAAGACTGTTTAAGGACTTATCGAAGTTCGATTTTAAATCTTTGCCGTACTTTTTGAAAGCAACCTCTTGCACGTTCTCGATTCAAAATTGTCGAAACAGCTTTACCGGGCGTGTATTAATCTGTCTTCGTGCAACTCCAGGTCAAATTCAAGATCATGGGTGAAAACGATCACAGCAATAAAGAAGGTGACAAAGGTGAATACGGCAGTCATGTCAGTCAACATTTATATCAACAACAACAGTCAACTTACCTATGTAGAGGAACCTGTATCAATTGAATTCACGCCTATCAAGGTAAGATTCTGTCACAGAATTTTGTTCCTAAACGGCAATAGTTTATTATTGTAGCTGAAGGTGGTCTTGAGTTTAACATGTGCACTTACATGTAAGGTAGAATGCGCCTCGGGGACAGATATTTGGACTCTCAAACTTTCTATTTCTTTTCTGATCTACCACATGTGAATGATCATTTGAAGCCCTTGGAGTAAGAAAACCTTTCACCATCTTAATTTCTTGAAAATCTAAAATTGTATTTTTCTCCATAGAGTTAACACAGGGATGACAGCCATTTTGAATTTCAAATATCTTTAAATCTCGGGTAATTTTGTTTATCTAGTACCAAACTTCGCAAGGTGACCCCCGTTTTTTCCCTTTATTTTGAAAGAGAATGGTCGAAAGATTCTTTGAGGAAAATTTGTGCAAACATTAATGTCTTTCACTTTCGAGGCGCATGCAACCTTAAATGCTACTATGCGTGACGCTTTGGATTTATCGAAATGTACATCAAGGATCATTATGTTTGATCATGATAGCATGATACCATTATTCGGACAGGATAATCCGAAATGGCAAATATGTTGGTTGTCTCACTGCTTAAAAGACTGACTGGACACTGATACGGAGATCTAGTGATTTGAAAGTTCCATGCGAACAGTGAACTGAGAGGAGACTTTGGCATAACCATGATTCATAGGCCACAATGCTAAGTTCTCAAACGTTTTGTCAAATACAATTCCAGTCAGGTGTAGTACATTAAACGTATTGAATATCAAGCGTTGGAAAACATATACTTAAAGTAACATGGGCTGGTGAAGTAGTTATGTGTATAATAATATCATCAGAAGTAGAAAAAATATCGTCTAATTTACGCTTGAATCAGTACGAAATTAGCACATCCATATGTCAATTAATTCGTGCGATATTTCAAATTACACTACGTAGGTGTTTGCTCATTTCTTTAGAGCCTATTTAATTGATGGTATAGGTCGTATTTTTCTCTATATGTTTTACTGGAAAGACAACAAAAGGTGCTTGTTCGAGCTTGCGCACAACCATATACTGATTGTTTCTGTTTCTCTGCAGCTTGGTTATGACGCACGATGTAGCTACATGAAGCATGGTGACCAAACAGGGTTTGTTTGTTCGGTTTATTTGCTCAGCCATTGGCGCTGCTCTGAATAAAAACATTTTGTCTTTAAAAATCATATTCTCGAACGAATATAGCGATTACATATTAAGTCTGTCTATGCTGTGACTAGTAGTTTGTATTTAGTTCACCTTATCAAAGGGCGTAGGCCTGCTACTGGTTTCTCGGTACGATTATTAGCAGGATGTTTCGTTCGAATGCAGCACTTTTGCTGATCTTTGGATTGAAAGATACGCTGCCAAACAAGGAATCAGTCCTTCAGGAATACGTTCTGCACTTCTGGTTGCGTTTTTATCATGTTCTTCAGGGGAACATAGTAATACATATTTGGCGTTTAGTTTTGCGGCTAAGCCAGAAAGATAGACCTTCATATAGTATTTTTCTAAGGAGCATATTCATCGGTCAAATAACCATTCTTCCATATAAAAGCACTACTCGCCATCACAAACATGACATTTTTTAGCAATTATTATTTCACTAATCATATCTATCCAACTCATGTTTAGAGTATGGAGTACAGAAGGATGCCTGACAGAACACGACCAAGGCTCCGGCAAAATTACATGCAAATGCAGCCGCCTTACAACCTTCGCCGTCATTATGACACTGGGCAAGAAGCCTATTGTAAGTCTGATTTATTTTCACAGATAAACAGAAAAAAATGAATGATAACAAATGATATTTGAAATGAATTTCCTGTGATAAACACTAGTTTTCCCGAAAAGGTGATAACACGAAATGCGAAGATTAAAACAGCTCTGTACTTGCAGTACGGCATATCTGTGATGTCACGGCCAGTGATCACAGCAAGACACAGATTTAAGCCTCTCATATTTATATACATCACCTCGAAGTGAGAAATTGTTTCTTGAGCATGAACTTCACTCCATAGCAAAATGACTAAGTTGGATAACATTGTATTCTGTTTCTGCCCGAGACAGCCTTTCCCCGAAGAGGCACGCGACATTATCATGCAGATAGCATGTTACCTCAATGTCACACTTATGCTGTTGTCCTTCTGTATGGTGTGCACAGCCGGGTGAGTAAATTTTTTAAACGCATATTTCGTCACAAAGCAGTCTTTCAAATGTTTGTAACAGATCTCGTCCAATGTCTCATTCACGATTCGTCATTTTTCTGGTTTCTCTGTCATGATTGGTCATTTTACTGTCACGTGGTATGCTTTGTTTTGGCGATCGGACTTTACTTGTAAAGAGCAGGTCATTTGTTTAAAGTTTCCAAAATTGATCATCGTATTACAATTTGGATAACTGTTGTGTGTGTAAAGTTTAAAAGTTTCGTGTCTCCGAACGCCAACATTCTAGAAACACAAAAGAAGATGGCTGTGTCGTCTGCTACTGAGACGAGTGACAGCTGAGGACAATAGATGAAGTATATCACAAATCGCGCGTTAAACCTCATGATTGAAATGACATACGTTTATTTATCATGACGGATGAGAATCGCTCCAAATAGTCGGTTTCCATTGGCCAACATTCTCACGAAGCAGACGGTTGTGAGGCGACACTCGGACCCTCGGTAAACACACGTATTACTGTTTCCAAATTGCTAGTCAATATGTGCATGTCATTGACGACAAGTTGGACTGGAAACAATTGAAAACTTTAACCTAATAGAGTGACTGTGTCATTTGTATACTTATTGTGATTGAACTTGGTTAAAATATAGTCAACGACAAAAAATTAACCAAATTAGGCTCGCTAATTCTCAAGATCAATCACTTTACATATATCGGATACTCTACAACACCTTCAACCACTCACGTTGAAATTTCGTAACCAACATTGCTCAGTCTGGCACTGTTGCTTGGTGAAATTCATTTTGTTTTTATATTTCGTGAATGCGTCACAGGACAGCAAAACTCAATTATCCGTTTTTAGAATTAACACGCACGATTCTGTTGATTCACAATGAGTACACATCTCCGGAGTGATTAAGTTAACTCAAGCATGGGATCATTAATCATGAATTGCGAGAATTCGTCCAACAACAAAGGCTAAATTAGTCCCATTCGATAAATTTATACAGACAAATAAATTTTGAATAAGACAGTGACTGGCAGAATTTGACAATCTACACAGAAATGTAAATTGTGTCAGAAGATGACCAAATTCAGAAAAGAACATGTGAATTAAAGTAATAACAAAACAATACGAATACGAGTCTGTATTTTAACGGAGGGCAATACAGAGAATGAGAATAAGTTAGGATGTAAAACAGATCAAACCCTTTCTCATTCTCGTATCTAAATTTTCTGCAATATATTGACTTCATTCTTTGCCATAATATTGTATGCCATCGTCATAAATGTTTCGAAATCAATGCACGAAGGAAACCGGTTAACCGAAACGAAGATGATTAAAAGTGAAAACTATTTTGCTCTTTGTCGACAGGCTACAAGTGGACGGACATTTTGTTCTCCTCAACATTATCTCTTCTCTCACCCTACATCCGATATCCATAATTTGGAATTTGGCTTCTGATGGTGACAAGGTAACTCGACTCGTTTTACTTTACTCGACACCGTGGGTGTGTGTGAGAGAGAGAGAGAGAGAGAGAGAGAGAGAGAGAGAGAGAGAGAGAGAGAGAGAGAGAGAGAGAGAGAGAGAGAGAGAGAGAGACAGACAGACAGACAGACAGACAGACAGACAGACAGACAGACAGAGGTAGACAGAGAGAAAGAGGTAGATAGAGGTAGGTAGAGAGAAAGAGGTAGACAGATAGTGACAGAGACAAGCTTAGCATGCATGTACTGTCAAACACCCTATAAGAGGAAGGTATCGTTTTTAACTCCGTTAGTATTTCATTACAGAGTCCGTGCAAGACTGTTAAGTTTCTATGGTACTTTGCACTACTGAGTAACTTTGCATGGATGATGAATTATTCTATCCATCAGTTCTTGAAGTTGAGGAAATTCATCATCAGAAAAATGTCATACAGGTATAGTATGCATGGTTTTAGTGGTTGATAGTCTGCCTTGGTTCATTCAAATCAAACGAATCTGTAGCTGCATAATAGTCACACAGTAGCATAAGAATGGAAATATTGAAGAAACCTGCGGTTGTCTGCGACGGTTTTTAAATAAATTTTGATGATAAACTTCAAGTTCTGTTCATATTTACAGAATTGCTTATACCATCATCGGATGGGTGATCCCTTTTGCCATGGCTTTCGTCTCGTACAATGTCGAAACCATCTATGGAGCCGGCTGGAGGTACGTGAAAGTGACGGGTATTAGTACCATCAAGTTATTTGAAAAATAATGGACATTGTCAAAACACTTTATCCTTTTAAGTTTAGTCAGCGTTGTTTTAATGTAAACTTTTAGTAGTTCTGTATTTATGGCAATTATGACAAGGCACGGACCTCTCTGTTTACTGACTAATTGTCTAACAAATAACCTATTCAGAAATCTCAGCTTTCTCCGGCTCACATAGATAGCAAAAGTTACAATGAAACTTGAAAATGTTGTTCCCACGCCACTGAAAGAGGTTTTCTCCAAACTCTACATAGATTCTTGTATTCCATTTAAGAGACTGTAATGAGCTGTTATTGCTTGCGTTGCGATTATTGTGAATTTGTACACGCAAAAATACAGGCCTTATGGTTGAGAATAGATGTGAGCTCTCTCTCTCTCTCTCTCTCTCTCTCTAACAAAAGTTTATCTTTCATTCGTTTCAGTTGCATCGATAACCCAAATGGAGTTGAGCTGATTGTTCTTTGCACGATTGTCTCATGCTTTTCTCTGGTAAGTGTGCCTATCTACAGCATTGACCTCGATTTAAACGCTGCAGATGCAGAGTTTCGTCATTGAACGTGTAAAATGACAAAATGCACAGCCAACTAATTTGAAAGTATTTATAATCCAAATATAAACTTTTGACATTTAACCTCGGGGATAAATACTGTATTTTTGGCCAAACACATAATTATTCGTCATGTTTTCTATTTCTCTTCAAGGTTACTGTGGTTCTCTCTGTCAAATTGCATAAGTTATACTATGTGGTGTACGGTGATGAGGATACTGTTGAGAGCAAGCAAATCTGGTAGGTTTGGTTCTGTTAGTATTATTGGATAAGAAAGTGCAAAATTAATAGACTTTTTTCGACAGGGATGATTTAAATCACTGTTTTCTTCAAACACGGATGAATCAATGGTGTATACAAAATCCAACTACTCGACGATTTAACCGCGGAGTAAGTCACCTGATAAAATCTGGAAACTAAGTATTTTCACACACATTTCATGATATTTGCGGTTCCTCTTAAAATGCGCCGTATTCATTAAACTCACGTTGAGAAGCCGGATAGGCTGGTTCATCAACAGACAATTATTTCCATTCGTCACCGCGTTTTTAAAATTAACTTTATCGTAGGAAAACCATTGGTATGCTTCAATTGTAGTTCATATGTTTAAGTCGTGCAAATACACACAGTTCAGCGAAATTTTACATTTAGTTTTTCACCTCTGTCTAAAATATGTTTAAATTGACTCGTTTCTATCCCCAGGCATGAAATTTTAAGTTTGATGCTTGTTTCAGCAACTGTAACCATCACTTGGATATTCTGCTTGATATACGTCGCCAACGGAGACTTAACTATGGCATACTCTTGCGCCGGGGCTGTGTTTGTTGAGGTTGGAAATCCCACATTTCTATCGTTGTTTGGGTGAAACTGAATTACCGTTAAAATGAATATCGCTAACTTTATATGCTGTAGTCGAACGAGTGTTTGATTTGATGACTTTTTCAGCTATAGTAAATGGTGATTAACTCCCTTCTGTTGTGGACTCAATGATGATAATTATGATTTTTCTTATTTTACACTATTTCACTTAATTTATGGTAGGATGCACCTCGAAAGTGCAAAACTTAAACTTTCGCTGAAACTTTCCTTAAGAGTAAAATTTTTGGATTAACTTGTAAAGTTGGGTACTAGAGAAACAAATTACCGTACACGTACCGATATTTGAGATTCAATGGCTGGCATCACTGTGTTAACTCTAAGGGGGAATAAAAATTTTAAATTTTCAAAATACTGAGATGGTCAATTTTTTTTAATCCAAGAGCTTTAAAATAAACCCCTCAAGTTGTAGATCAGAAATGAGTTATAAAAATTTGAGTCCCAAAATCTGTACATGATAAAGCACATTATACCTGAAAAGGACAGGCTGACTAAGAAATTAAATTATTTTCATTAGAACACTCCAAGAAAATGGAAACTTAATACCGCAGATGAAGCCTCAAATTACATGTAGGGAGTAAGTCTGTAACAATTTAATGAGCATTTCATCTGAATTTCGTAATAAAACAAAAGGTAAATCTTCATCGGAAACTAATAAACTGCATAAGATAATCACATAATGTAACTTTTTTTGAAAGAGGAGAAATTTGATTGCTTCCCAAACAAGTGGCCGGGTGCTGTATTCCAAATTCTCGCAGAACGAAGAGGGAACGACTTCCAGCTGAATATTTTTTATATAAAACAGCTGATTGGAAGAATAAAGTACAATGCACTTCGGGAAGAGATTTTCTAACTATCAAATGTTTATTATACTTTTGGGTGTACCACCTGTTTTGGTTGATTTTGAAGCTCATGTAATTAATAGTTTTCAGAGGTTTATTTTGTCTACTTTGAAAATTTAATTTTCCCTCATAGTACTCATATAGGCATGGTGGCCATTTTTTATTTCAAATCTCCGCAAATTTACGTTAATTTGTTTCCATACAGTCAAAATTTGAACGATGACCCCAATTTTTATCCTAAATTTTGTAAGAGAACGGCTTAAGTTTTTGTTTGAGAGATTTAGTAAAAATTTTGATGCGTGTACTGCCTTGAAAATACCATGCTTAGAATCTGCCGGCTCACTATAGTGGGAAACAACTTCAATGTATAACAATATTGTATTTTGGTAATTTGGATCTTGGGAGCTATGGTCGGTACCAATTATAATTCATGTGTTTATTTCTTTTAGGGTTCTGTGGTGTATCTCAGCATGTGCGCGACAAACCGAGAAGTAAGTGTGGATTATCTCCTTGCATACTCAAGTCATTTTAATATTAATACATTCAAGGTTGTCTTATTAATAGACAAGCTCAGATGTATCAATAACTGAGTCTCATGTTACGTATTTTACACATTGTCTGTCTATATTTGTTTTCCTCTACATCTTATGATGTATTTGGCCTCATTTGGCGGGTTTCAAGTTTAACTTTACTCTCAAGTCTAACATTGTCCCTATTCTTCTGTCTAGCCGACACTTTGAGTCCCTAGCCCTCTCTCCGTATGTCAGTCTCAATTCAGATGTGTGTCTGCGTAAACATGCGTGTCTGTTCGTTCCTGTATCTTACCAAAGTTTCAGTGTACGAGTCTATGTGTCTGTTCACTGGTAGTTTGTATCTCTCAACATGTCGGTAATATACATTACGTTTAACATATTACCCACCTTGATATTAAAAATGAATAAACCGCCATCAGCGTCATTGCTGCAATAAATTATTTCGAATCCTTGTCAAAGACAGACATAATCACGCGAATGACTTCAAGCAGCTGTTAACGCTTTTAAACAACAACATCATTTGGAATATCCCCTTGTTTTTCAAACCCTAGCCACACAGTCAACCAAAAGCTGTGGTTGGTCAAAGGTCCCTCTGCTTTCTGACCATCACAGCGCAATCTTTAGTGTACACTTACATCAACGTGACCACCAAAATACATGTATCTCGCCAGCTGTTGCAGGCAGCCCGGATTAATATCTGTGGCAGCGCCGAGGAGAAAGCGGCGCGGAAGGAGCTGCTGGGATATATCAACCAGTGTGATGAAGTGAAAGCGGACACTGACGTGGATAGTGGTGACAATAAAACTCTGAAAACTACTGACGTGAAACCTGTAGTCATCCACGGCGCATTCGGCGAGGTAGAGTATTCACATCAAACGATGTTTTTACATACTAGTCTTTGATCATTTTGCTGGCAAGAATAAACCTCGCGGAAAAGTATAAAGTACTGATCCTGAATCTTGTATATTATTATCATCACACCACTTTTGACTTCAACCTCTCCATTTTCAGACATGGTGACACTTCGATAATCCCTTCATTAATTTTCATGCAAATTGCTTTTAAGTTGTCAAAGCTTTTATACATACCTCTTGGCATCTTATTGTGCTGTAACACGTTTTTTCTGGACAAGATTCATTAAGCCCTTCGCAAGTCTGAACAGTCATTCATTACTTACGATATCGAGGTAATTACAGTAGAATATAAACTGCCGGTTCTGAACCACATCCCTTTGTAAGCCTTCATTTCACCCAGGAGGCTCACAACACGCAACTCTCGCATGCCGCCAAAACACGAAACTCTCGCCAAAATGGGGAAGCAGTAGACTACCAGTTCTTGAATTATAGTGAGAACACCCTCACTTTTAGTCTGTGGGCCAACCCGGTCTATCGTTTCAAAAATGTTTCATAGTTGAGCGGGCATTTTTTAATCAGCTCAATTGAAAAATCCTTGCTTCAGAGCAGTAGGAAAATCCGTTTTCCATATGGTTTGCTGGAGCCGAGCGCTAAATTTGACAAAAAAGTCTTTAAAAAACACCGAAGCAGATCCAAATAGAGCTAAATGGTCAGGAGCTGTGTTCGCAATAACAACATTCGTTCTTATTGGCGGATGCGGTAACGTTCCCTTTACATGGTCAAATCAAATAATGCGTCACATAGACGCACAAATGGCCACCCCTGTTGATATGCAGTGTGTATGCCACGTCGCAAAGACGAAAAGAAAGGAACATATTTGTTCCTTCACAGATAAATCTTGGGCAAAATTGCTTGAATGTACTGAGGTACGGAAGGATTCTTATAGTTTGGAGCAGGAAGTAGCGCTGTAGGTAAGCGCTGAATGCTGAGATTTGGCGGGCTTTCACCTTGTATGCTATCAGCATTTCACAGATAAACAAGGACTTACTCAGGCACAGAAACGCAAAGAGAAAGGTACTCTGCGAAAAACGATCAAATCAAGTGACCAGAGCTTGTTTTGCCTTACGTAATATCTGTTGACTTTTCGTCAGTAGGATGAATTTCACAATGATAGATCGTGACCGACTGTTAGCGCTACTCCCTCTAACTGGGATTCGGAACGCTTTTTTTCTATTCCATGATCACTTACTTTGAACTTATCCATTAGCAATTGTCGGGCAACCTCCATTGGTTTTTCGTTTCTTTCTTCTTTTACACCATGGGAATGGAGGGAGCAATTCTCTTTGTCAACATTGTGCTTGGGTACTCTCCTCCTGAGTGTTTTTTAAGTTTTCTGTAAGTTGACAGACTTTCTGTTCGAGGGAGACGATTCTGGCTTTATTGTCATCGGCTTTAGTAGCAGCATAGTCACACGATTTCTCGAAGTTTATTTGCCTCTCTTCGAGTTTTGTTACTCAATCTTCGATATCTGGTAATATGAAGAGTTTGGTTTTGATCGAGGAGACATCTGTTTGCTGACTTTCCAGGCTTCTGTAGAGCATTTTCAAGGTGATTTTATCTGGAAAGGCTAAGCCCGTGTTCGTGTAGGGTGTCGGTTTGGTCTGAAGCAGTCCCAGTGAACGCTGTGATGCTTCTTTGCTTCCCAACACTGCCTGAGGGTGGTTGAATTTTCGGTCTGGGGGTGATTGGGTATTCACGGAGATTATGACTGCGTAATGGTACTCAGACTTTCTGAGATGAGCTGAAAACTGTGGCAGATTTTGAGAGCTGAAGGGTTGACGCACTTTCCTAGTTGTACATGGTCACGTGCTGGTCAACTGAAAGACTTACTTCGTGTAAAACTGACGGACGTACATAATGTACATAATGTTTTTCACTGAAAGTAAACCATCAAACATTGCCTCGCTCTTGCCTTGTAAAAAATACGTTTTTTGGTGAAAACAGCTTTTAGTGGGTTTTTCAATGAAAAAAAACCCGATTGTTTTCATTGTTTCCATTAATTGCATTGGTAAACTTTACAATCAATATCATAAATAGAATAACAACGAGTGTTGTAGAATCCACCTTGCTAGACTCCAGAAGGGGGTGGCACACAAGCCTGCCAGAAGTGCGGGGTGGGCATTCGGAACCAGCTTTCTCTGTGTACGGGGTGCGGGTATGACAGTGAAAAAGTGAAAGCTTGGCAGAGGAAATGAAGCAAGATGATGAGGCAGAGGAAACAGGATATGATAGTTTGGAAGAACGAGTTGCCATTGTGGCCGAGTTATGATGCTTCCTAGCCTTCAACTAAATTAGAATTTTATATTATAGAAAAAAAATTCCTACTAAATTATATATTACTCATACATATACACATCAACCATGGCTGATAACATAGGACTTAGTCTGGGGGATGACCTTACCTTCCACCGCACACGTCATGCTGTTGAGAATTACCTGCGGAGACAGCAGATGGATGTTTCCAAAAGGCATCAACTTGGAGCTGACCCTAAGCCTTCTTAGATGGTGTACGACCCCAGATCAGCCAGAGACTCATTGAAGAGGTTCTGGACCTTGGGGTCTGAAGTTCCAGTTGGCGCTGAGTGTCCACCTTCGGCTAGACAAACAGGATGGTAACCAATGTCGCCCAGGGCCTGTGCTGTGCAACTGGCAAGAGATACTCCTTATGATGCCAGCTCAACTAGGTGTTACTGGCTTCGGGGTTAAGCTAGGGGCCATCCACCTTAGTGATTAGGGCCTTGAAGTCAGCCTAGTTCACAAAAGGCCAGGGAGCTGCTCGTGGTGGTTCTGGAAGGCGAGCCCGCCTTTGCCCTCTTCTGGCATCTTGCATTGACCCTCACTGCTCTCTTATCGATCCTCGGGCACGCTGGCTAGTGGGCCTCTAGCAGGTCCATGCCTGGTGTACCCATGGAGGCAGCGTACGCGGTGTCTGTTTTTTGACTGGTCATTCACGAGCTGGTTGAGATCCTCCACGAGGGTGTAGTGGGATTTTCCAGCCGCCTGAATGAACATAATGTTGATCCGGGTCATTTCCCTGTTCTGCTCGCTGATTTGGAAGACAATGACAACACATTTATCCCAGCAGAAAACACTTATGGCTAGGCCTCCCTGTCTCAAACTTTACCAATCTGGGACAGAGGGTGGGGCATCGACCCTGCCGAAGGCTTTGTCCAGCCCGTCCTTGATGGGATACATCGATTGTCCTCATGATTATCTACAGGAAACAAAGCTGAGCGTAGCATCCAGCGAAGGCAGTTTTCATCTTTGTTCTTCATGTTAATGTTGGCCTTCTTGTTTCTGAGAGCTGCTGGTAGTGGGAGGCAAGAGCCGCCTATCAGGGGCTGATATTTAGCAATATCCAGCCAGAGGGTGGTAACTCTATTAACCACACAGCCGGAGCCCCTCTGTGTCAACTTTTCTAACATATTCAGGAGAGTGGGAAAGATGAAGTCTTGCGCCTCATCAATCTCCTTGGCCTGTAAGTTACCTCTTGCCTGTTGTGGAACATGGGCGTTTAGTGTTCTGGGTTAACATCTTGTTTGTCTAGCCTAAGGTGGACCCTCAGTGCCAACTGGAACTTCAGGCCCCCAGGACCAGAACCTCTTCAGTGAACCTCTGGCTGATCTGGGGTCGTACACCATCTAAGTAGGCTCGGGGTCAGGTCCGAGTCGATACCTTCCGGAAACATCCGTCTGCCGTCTCCACAGGTAGTTCTTAACTGCATGGCAAGTGTGATGGGAGGTAAGGTCATCCCCCAGACTAAGTCCTATGTCATCAGCCATAGTTGATTTGTATACGTATTAGTAATATATAATTTTGTTGGAATTTTTTTCTCTGATATGAAATTCAAATTTAGTTGAAGTCATTAGCTTAAAGAGCTAGCTCAAAGGACTTTAGCTACCTAAAAACTAATTGACTTATATTTACCTACACTCAATATTTATATCTTCCATCATCAATAATTTCAGACGACAACTTCTAAATCGAGCCAGCTCCATTCACAGCAGACGACAGAGGACGATATCGAAGTCACTCAACTGTAAACCCACAATCCATCAATCCGTCAATGACATGAAAATTACTTTCACTTGATGTCGAGGAACACTCAGCAAATGCGCGGAAAAAGGCATCCAGCTAGTCACACAGCCACTGTTAATTTTCATGTTCAACTATTTGCAACAATGGAACGGCACAACACTTAGGAATGTAAAGAACGTACTTGATCATTGAAAAGATATCTAGATCTGGATCTTACAGCTTAGCTACTTGCTAGTCTACTACAAGATCAGTTAAAATTGCCATTGTTGGTTTATAAAAATCCAATTTTGGATAGTAGAGTTGCTCACCTTATCAATTGAAATGTTGCATATCCAATGATATCAGAATATACAGTAACAGTGTTGCTTTCTTGATTTAAAAATCCATTTTACCACATTTTTGTGTTTTTGAAATATTACCATATTCGGTACGGTAACGTAAAATACAACAAAACGTTCTTTTCGAATCGAAAAACCTATGAAAATGTTTGGCATTATTATACCTGATATGAATCACCAATTCTGGCTGACGCCATCGGTTTACGTGGGTGCGTCACGGGGTCAATCGGGTGAAGATCGTGTAAGTCGTCAAATTAGCACAATTGGACGAGACGCATTTGGCTGTGACGTTGACTGTGATAAATGAAACATATATGAACCCTAAATGTTTCCTGTATTATGAAAATAAAAATCGAGTCTGCTATATAATAACGAAATAAATTTTTGAAAATGGACTGTCCTTGCATTCTCGGCAATTTCTCAGCCGCAATAGCACGATTTACCCTCTGACCTTTATGGAATTAGTGATTCGTGTATCTGAGTCGTGGTTACTATTTATAGACGTTTACCAGTCTTTGAAACCATATTTTCTGCAGTTTGTATTTCAATCGCTGTGTCTATATCATTTTCGTTACTATGTGCACCTAAGTTTGTACAGTTAATTAACAAGAATACGATTGACGCATGCGTGTTTGTGATATTCCGCACAGTTTTAAGAGTTAGAAATTAAATATAGGGCTTGTGAGCGTTGCTATAGTTCCCACAAACATGGTAACCAAAAACGGAGATTAAGATCTGGTGTCACACGGTACAATGACAAAAATGGGAGCATCACGGAGCCCAGATAGTTAGGTCATGTAATAATATCCATAAGTTCTCCAGTCTTACAATAAAAATCACGTACAACAGAAATACCTGTAGAAAAGGTGAGTGTCAAAAGAATTCAAAACAAAATTCAGCGTTAAGTCTTTAATTAGCGACCGCCATTTTACAGGACACTAATGACCATACGTTTTTCAGACATGACAATACGAGATATTAAAATTTTAGGATATTTTAGCGTTGGATTTCAGAAACTTGAGTGACATCCATGACAATTATTTGGAATAATATACATTTATTTCAATTTGAAAAAAGTACACATTTATAGCAAAATTTTGCAATATTTTACATTCGTCGTAGTATACATTCACTTTAACATTTGCACGGAGAGGCGGAGAGGGCAAGTCTATCCACCCTGAAATATTACTGTATACATCATATTTCTTCATTTGTTGGAGATTACCAAAAGAGCGACGTGTACAACAATAGGCTGTTGCCAAGGAAGTAGTGTAAATTTATGTTTGCCCTTTAATCAGCATATGAATTGTGTCAAATATACCTGTACAAGTAAGGACAACAGGCAAATTCGACAGCAGACTCACACGAAAAGAGACAGTTTGAAAGTGTTCAGTGTTCTTACAAAAGACGTGTCGGTCAATTTTACTTATTTAAAATGTGACGATATTAAAATAAGAAAACGCATTTCACTTAATGTGTCTCCGGGAAATTGATAAACTTGATTGGAATATCTCAACATTGGTTTTGCTTGCGGTGACCACACAAAATCCCATTCTCTGTAACGTTCATTCCATTTCTTGCAATGTGGCAACATCAGTATGAGCAAATGGATCAAGACAGATAAAGTACAATCTTTCCAGCTTAATTAATGTATGTAAATTTGAATTAAACTGAAACATGTTAAATATAATTTTACCTTTTGACATTACGATAACTTTCGTTGTACTGTATTAAGTGCACGGTTTTCTTCATGTTTTATATACACCTTCATATATACCTTCAATAAACACGTGTAACTGATGATACAATTCTAGTGTGACTAATATCTACTTCATATTTTCTCTATTATGACAAACAAAGGGGAGAGAGAGAGGAGAGAGAGAGAGAGAGAGAGAGAGAGAGAGAGAGAGAGAGAGAGAGAGAGAGAGAGAGAGAGAGACAGACAGACAGACAGACAGACAGACAGACAGACAGACAGACAGACAGACAGACAGACTGACTCCTAGACCACAGAAAGGTGGATTAGATGCTTGTTAGGTTAGAGGGTCTGTATTATAGGCGGGTGGAAGGATGGATACGCAGCACGTATCGTCGAGGTGATAGTGCATACGGCAAAGCGAACGGATGAATTGCCCGGGTGTTATCTGCAATTGGATGAGAAGAAATTGATTAAGTCAGTGGATAAACTGAGATAGCACCATAGCTCACTATCACCGGACTGTTATCATGGTGGACGGTCATCGCTTATCTCTGTCTTGTCTGACGTGACGTGGTTTTCATTGACATGTGAAATTGAACGCTATTTATCATTTAGCTTTTCGATAAAAATGAGCACAGTGCAGTTTTTCAGCAGCTACCGATACTCTTGACACCGTAATCCTATTATTCTCAAATGTTTACGGCTTGTATCTCATGATGAAAAGTAAAAAAAGAGCAAACATGATCAAACAAACAAACATCTTATACATGAGTTCGATTCGTCCCTGTCAGCTATCGTGTGCAGATGTGTTCTCACTGATCTCTATGTGTAATTATTTCTTAAAGTAAACAGTCCAACAACTATTAAAAGAATGACAGACATGGAGCAAACAGATATTGACTGTAGTCGTGAAAAGGCATATTTACCATACAACAATTCTTAGTATTAACAATATGGGCAACGTTCTATTAATCTAACTGAGTTGAATCGATGAGCAAATTTAATTAATGTGTCGCTTTTTAAATTTGTACTTTTTTAACGGTCACAATTGTACTCCGTAACTGTCGCCTGGCAACGGCTGCTATGCCTCAAGCCATTGTGAAATGGTGCGCCATTTAAAGAGAACTTCAAAATGAAATCAGCATGATTTGAAATAAAATATATGATAATAGTTGTTGATCAAGATCAACGTACAATCTGATGGTTCTTCGTATGCGCACACTTATAATTGTTGCCGATTATTTTTGGCATATTTGTGTTCTTTTGTCCGGTCAATTGTCCCATGTTACAGATAATGGTGATACATAGGCAACCTGGTGACGTCATTGTCATGGAAATATATAAGCACTGGGGTAAATTCACCGACGAAGCACCTGTTTGTGTACACACATACAGAGAGAGAGAGAGAGAGAGAGAGAGAGGGAGAGGAAAAGACGTTTTATCCGAAATAGGCATATGTGACCGTGATTAAATAATATAGCATATTTCTTGCTTTCTCCTAAGTTAGAAAGATCCCCGAACAGAAAAAGTAATAGCCGAAATTTTCTCTTGTAGATTCAAAATGACCATCAGACAAGTCACACGCGTTTTGTAGATTATGCAGTCGGAGGAGTGCCGGTCTTGTGATCAGAGCATTGTGTACAAGTATTGTTGAGAAGGGCACAATATTATGCTTTTGAGCAAGTAACTTATTCTTTCATCCTATGATTGGTCTTCAGTTCGAAAAGATAAACTTAGAATCATCTATCAAAACACGTACACACTGCCAAGTCGGTTTAACCAGCGCCCTCAAGTAATAATATGTGATTTAATATTGTTCGGAGCGCGACAGTTTGTAACAGTTACAAAAGATTGTAATGTGATCGAAACCAAAGTTCAGTAAACGACAGACGAGCAAATCGAATTCAAGGAAAACGTTTCTATGAGAAATAATCAGGGATAGAGTCTTGTACCAATTACACTCTGAAACCTAAATATGCTACATAGAGCGTATTATTTTACACCATGAACGTGTATTGTAGTTCTTGGTTTCCAGAAAAAATAACAAAAACATATATATTTACAAAGGTTGTCATCGTTTGTTTTCATTAACGTCAAAAATAAGCGAGAACGGATAGAGTTGATGTTAATTTTTTGATCTTCAAATTTGAAAGTATTCGAATTGCTAATTCACCAATTTGTTGATATCAATTTTTTTATCGCTGTTGGTTAATACTGCTATCATAATATGGCATATCGAGATTGTCTTCTACTTTGGTTTGCGACATAAGTGCCTGAATATGATATTAATCAAAATGTTATAACAATAGATAAGATGGTTTGAATAAAATGTATGTTTTCTCAAATAACTCGAACTATTGTAAAAATGCCAGTGGTCGATATTTTTTGATGACTTCATTACACAGTCCCGGCGCACTAATTGTTCTCTGGCTTGTTTGGGGTATGCAATAGTTGTATCTCTTCAATTTTACCACGTTCTTCGTAGTTTCATTCGAGTACACGACTCGAAAAAGTTATCAGCAGTCCAGACAAGGAAGCGACGTCACGGTAAAGCGAACATATTTTCAAGGCGATTGTTGAGGACACTCAACAGCACTGAACACTTATACACAGCCTGTGCAGTCAATTTGTCCGTATGTAACATAGGTACTATCCTAATATTTTGCTATCATGTAACCAAAATTACATATTCCCCAAAACATGTTTCCCTTTCTTTTCACTTTCTTGTCACAGTTTGCTGTAAATGAGCACGCATGTATGTATTTGTGGATGTATAATATGTATACATGTAGGTTGGTACGTAGGTAGGTAGGACCTTCAGGTATAGGAATGTATGGATGGATGGATTGATGGATGTATTCATGTGTGCATGTATGTAGATATGTATATATGTATCTACCAGGTAGGTAGATAGGTAAGTAGATAGTAGGTACGTGGGTAGGTATTTGTGTGTTTGTGTACGTGCGTGTGTGTGTGTGTGTGTGTGTGTGTGTGTGTGTGTGTGTGTGTGTGTGTAGGTAGGGAGGTAGTGGGGAGGGAGGTGTTTAGTCGGCACCTTTTAACAAACACGTGAAATTTAGATTCGTTATCAACCCTTTTGACCATGAATATTCTATAAATGTTGCAGACATCAATGAGTGCACTGAAGGAATCCATGGATGTAAGGCGGAGCTACATGAAATGTGCGAGAACACATCTGGCAGTTATACATGCAAGTGTGAGCATGGTTACGACAAGAATAAAGCTGGATGTACTGTAAGCAGGGACGAAGATGACGTCCAAAGATGCAAGGCAGAAGGTAAATATTTATGAGGGTTGCTGCTCGGTGCTACTGTACTGAGCCATTTAGCCACAATAACACTTACATATTTTTTACAAGTAATTAAATAATTATACATAATCCCATGGTATTTTTCTCTGTTTGACGTCATCATATACAAGTGTTTTTCGCAGAGCCGTACTGCTTTGAGCCGAAGGCGAGAAATTGTGCGGCTCTGCGAAAAACACGAGTATACGGTGACGTCAAACTGAGAAAAACTCCATTGGATCATATATTCATCACATAAACAGTCTTCTTATTTTTTCTTTTGACGTACATGGATCAATTTTACTATAACAAAGTGCATGAATTTCGTTGAGATTCGTGTTTTATTTACGCGGATTACTTTCATTTAATGAGTAAAGCGGCCCGTCACCCAGGAGATACTTTCATTCATAAATCCGATCAAGTTGAAATTTCGATACATCGAATGGTATGTCAACCAATCAGACATACGGATTCGGTCACGTGAACGTGTCAATCATTGTCTCGCGCTGTACCGATGTGCCAAGGCAAGTCGGCCATCGGCGGACATAGCTTTCATCGCGCTAGCGATGGATAGCCATTGTATTCGGAGTTATTTAGAATATTTACAAATGGATTTATGAAGTAAATGCAACGACACGATCGAAACAGTAATTCTCATTCTTAGAGATGCCGTGGCTTTTCAAAATATCACACAAGTTGACGACCTTGGCGAGCGCAATAGATTCCGGTCCCGTTGCCGTCACCGGTCTCCTTCGGTGTCAGCTCGTCAATCCCGATCTCGGTCGTCGATGTTTTCGTCTTACGGACTTTGATGTTTGCAGTGACACATATCTCGCCCGTAGATACATCCTAATTTTGTTACTTGAGGGAAACTCTGTTCTGTTGTGTTGTCTAAGTCAACTTTCGAATTACATCGGATTCTACAGCGCTGCACTGCAGAGTTAAGACTCCAGCTCGACAGCTTATGTCTTCGCTACAGCCTTACGCTGCAGGTTGGCTTCCGATGAGTGATGAAGGAAATTTATCTTTGTTTTTCGAATGACGTTATGCTTGTGACTTCTATGTTGCTTTCACGAAGATTATACGGTACTCATTTATTCAGTTGAACTTACGTTGAGGCGTAGATTTTTGGTTTTTCGCCAACCAGTATCGCTAGGTACGACGTCCATAACTGGAGCCGCGACGTTACTGAGCTATTAAAATAAAACGATCGGCGCTATCCCCATTCGATTCTTGGGAATAGCTATAGTTTTAGCGACTCGAAATTTCGTTGGACATGCCTTCCATGTTTTCATGTCTAGATTTATCGTGTCACCTTTTTGTATACATGTCGTGAGAGCACGGCATCGATCACAACAAAATCGGTCTGTGTCGCAACGTGCATGTATATGAACGGTACCATGCAGGAAAAAAGTCCCGGTTGATGACGTACAACAGGGGTAATATGGAAATCTTACGTGTGCTGGTATACGTCACACAGGTGGAAATACGGGAAAGTTCATCTGACAATACAAATAATTCATTTTCACTCATCATCTGACGACCGTTGTATCATTGGTCTCTATCCATTTTGAAATTGAAAAGTGCCTCGCTTTGTTTTTTCCTGCAAATCGAGAGCGTGTGTTTGTTCTTGTAATCTGAAACAAAAATGGTGAAGGCCACGTCGATCACAAATATTGGTTGATTTAACCAAATGGTAAAGTGATCACTCTGCTTTGAAAGTTGAACATGCGACTGACCTACATAGAAACTTGAATATTTTACTACAAAATCTCGTTTTACCTTCTGCCTTTCGACACA